>NC_068312.1:14614804-14912304 GCF_025860055.1 Xyrauchen texanus
AACTGATCAATTCTCCTTTGGCAGCAATAACCTCAACCAAGCATTTCCAGTAGCTGTTCAAAAGGAATTTTGGACAATTCTTCTTCACAGAACTGCTTCAGCTCAGCCATATCTTTAGGATGTCTGGTGTAAACAGCCTTATTGAGGTCACTCAACAGCATCTCAATCGGGATAAAAGAATAGTTCACCCAAAAATCAAAACTCTCTCATCATTTACTCACCCTTATGCCATCCTAAATGTGTGTGACTTTCTGTCTTCAGCAGAACATAAATGCAGATTTTTAGAAGATGTTCTAACCACTTTTTATCCATAAATGCAAGTGAATGGGTGCCAAAAATGTTATGCTCCAAAAATCACACAAGTCAGCATAAATGTAATCCATATGACTCCAGTGGTCTCCAGAAGCGATTTGATAGGTGTGGATGAGAAACAGACCAATATTTAAGTACATTTTTTCTATAAATTCTCCTATACTATAAATTAATTTTCCCCCTCAATGATGGTAAGCAGTCCAGGCCCCGAAGCAGCAAAGCAGCCCCAAATCATGATGCTTCCTCCACTGTGCTTCACCGTTGGGAGGATATTTTCAAATTGGTATGCAGTGCCCGTTTTACGCCATACATAGTGCTGCGTGTTTTCCCAAACTCAACCTTAGTTTCATCAGAGATTCCATTAACTACAAATAAAATCATGAAATTATTGTAATTGCTTTAATCAAGTAGTCATAGCGGATATAACATTTACTAAATAAAGTTAATTTACTTTATGCTTAAAAGCAGACCTGTGCTCCTCTCTTCCGTTGTATTACTGTGTTTCTTTTTTTTTTTTTGTGGTGGGGGTTATTCTGTTATTTAATTTGACTCCTGCACTGATTGTCAACCACGTCAATCCCCTTCCTCATTCCAGCTAGATTCAGAGGCTGAAGTGTTGATCGCTGCTGCTGAGCCTGTCAGTCTTAATCTACCCAGGGAGAACTCAGAAATCAGTATGGAAGGGTGAGTTTGCACGCACAAACAGCTATTATTATGAGGACTCTCCAAAGACATAATGATTTTTATACTGTACGAAATATAGATTCTATCCCCTAACCTTAATACTAAACCTAACCCTCACGAAAAACTTGTATTTTTACATTTTGAATAAAACATAGTTTATGTTATGCGTGCACACGCGTACACATGCACACACATAAATCACCACTACAGTGACTGTTTTATAATTGATTATGAAAAGGTCATAAATTCAATAAATCTGTGATATGCAACATTTTTATTGATGTACACTCAATTCATTGTGAAGAACAAATTGTGGTTTAGGTTTGCTGCAATTCTTGACACCATGTTTTATAATATTCTCTCCACCTTGAATGATAAGCACTTATTAAAGAGTCGTTTCTCTTACTTGTCATTAAATAAAAAAAAAGCATTCCACTTCACTTTTAAAAAGTGTGAGTGAAGTGGAATGCAAACTTTACATTCAAAACATTTCTATGTGGATATCACTACACTCAGTGTTGTAGCATAGCTGTACACTTTCCATGAACACTTGAACTCTTGCAGAGTTTTAAAGAAGGGACTTGGATAGTTTAAGAAAAACAAAATCTCCCTTTGCCTCTAATCACATTTGCCTGGCTTTTTAATTTTACATGAAGCGTTGCTAACTGCTTACTTGCTGCGCCTCCCTGGAGCCGAGCGTGTCCTTATAAGCGTAATTACTATAATGAAAAACAATGTCCTCAATGGAGCGACCAAATATGGCGGAGAACATTGGAATTGTTTTCTTTCTGTGAAGGAAACAGTTATTATTAAATCTGTGATACCAACACAATTGAGATGAAGCTACATGAAATAACCCAAATAACACTAGCAAGCCTAAAACTACCAATGTCAACCCATACTATTTGCCTAAGGTCTTCATCTCAGTACCAATTAAGCAAGAAAGCCAGATCAAATGTTATCCTGCAGGTGTAAAGGCTCTACACCTTTTCCAAGGGCCCATAAATTATTTACGTTGCTGACAATAAATTTATAATGAAGCTGTATATTTGTGACATAATAAATCAGTTGCATCAGGTAAAATGTGAGTCCCTATTACAGGAAACTGCAAAAAGAAGCAATAAAGTATTAAATCTGCCAGCGATACAAATGCAAATTCTTTGAGTGATTGCATGAACAGTGAAATGTCAGTGTTGGGGAAGCTGCTTTGAAACTGTAGCTTCCCAAACAGTACAAGTTACTGAAGTAGCTAAATTACAATTCAGACATGACAACTTGCTAAAAGATTTGGCACGTTAATATGGGTATGACATATTGATATGATATGGTCATGGAAGACTAGATCTGTTAACCCTGCTGCTGCTGCTGCAGAGCAAGTACAGAGACTTGCTACTGTAAGAAAATACACACACATACAGAGTTAGCATGTGGAAATGCTGCTGCACAATTAGACAAAAAGCAAGATATGCTGCATCTAGCATGTAGGACATGCTGCTGCAAAAATAAACAAAAAACAACCCCCAACCAAACAGATCTATCACCAAGACTTGTGCAATGCTGCTGCTCCAAAGATCCATGTGCACCAAGTGTACAGTATGCTAGCCAAATGGCCAAATGGCATAATGCTAATGAACTAAATTTCTATGTATGCCTGGGCCTGTTGCTGAATAGCTTAAACTGCTAGTGACCTGACTCTGAATGTGTACTAGGAGCAGGAAAACCCAGTGCTTATTTAACTAGTGTCTTAGATTAGTGTGGATTTATTTGATCTAATGACTTAAGATAGCGACGTGTACCAGGCCAGATTTGGCTAAGGCTTACTTTGTTAAAGACACGCGTCTATGTGTCATGGCTAAAAGCAGACCTACTATTTAAGCTGGTAGAAGAAAAGCACCAGCAACCAGCAATTAGCATTTCAGAGGAAAACTCTAATGCTGCTGTGAAACTGGCATATCTGCAAAACTGACCAATTTAAATGTTACACAAAGAGAAAGATGCAAGTTGACTGGCTACACAATTACTTGTCATAGGACCAATCAGCTTACACCATGCGAGCCGACTGGCTTAATATGTCACAGGTAAGGGTGCCAGTTGGCTAGCAGAAAACAAGTCAAAGACCTATCGGCTAGAAAAAGTCACTTTTGACCAAAAACTACATAATTGTAAAAAAATAGGTAGTAGCGACTACAATTCACTATAAATAGCAATGTATAAAATGCCAAACCAGAAGATATAAGACAGTGAAAATTTTGCAGTTAACCATTGCTCTGTAACCTGTTTTGTATCTTTCTTTAATACAAAAAAAAAAAACCCACAAATATACAGACAAGCACAGCTGGCTGATTTTGCCATTCAGTGTGTAGTCTAGAACATGCTGTGACAATTCCATCATTTAGAGCTGGCACAGCAATGTATACTTTCATTATTAGCACAGAACACACGCTGGGACAGAGCCCCAAAAAGCAGATCACTTTCATCCATTAGAGCGTACTTATAAATATACACACACACAAACACACATTTGTCATTTTATAACTTTTAAAAAGGCTAATCGGAAATTAATACACACCTCAACCAATAAAAATCAAGCTATGTTGAAAGCACACGTCTCCTTCCAACTCTGAAACTCGGGTATGATTTTCCCAGCCATAATTAAGACTTGAAGGGCATTTGTGTTCAACTTCCAAATAGGAAACTTGTATTCACAACAATTCTGATAGCACTTGAGGGCAACATTATAGTATACACTATGCACTCAGCCATCTATTGTATGAATTATTTTTAAATATAGTATCGCCTGCTGAAGGAAGTAACATTTCAGATGCACACGATGTATCACCACTAACTTTATCGCATTAGCCAACATCAGTCATTTATTAAATACTGTATAAATGTATACAGATGAAAGACTTGTACTCTTGTGGGACGCAGCTATGCGCTCTCTCCAAAACCACACCCTTTAAAGACATGTCAGCAAATTTGCACACAAATTTATTCATAGGCATAAAACATTTCTGACTGGCGAAAAAAGTGTGGACTGGCTGTGAGGATTTTTGCTGTTTAAAGAGCCTAATTCAATGATATCTGTCAGGTAGTAGGGACATTTTATGCATGGTATTAAAACAATATAGCACCTTTGAAGGAGTGAATAGTTTTTAGTTACAAATTCCATTGTCGAAATTCACTGTTGACTATCAGCCATGATTAATTTAATTTAAGAGTGAAAGTGTCCAATAACAAGACGGTTACTGAGATTCATCGAGTAGTATTCAGCTGGTCATGTGATTCTAAAATGGTAGCCCCCATGAGGACACGCCTGCCCTATGTTGAATAAAACAGATTTTATAAGGTTTCTGATATGACTAGAGTCCTCATCTCATGTGAGTGGTCATGATTTTATACATATGTTTCAAAACTTTGTTTTGATTACTTTGACTACATAAAGCACTTACATGGAGAAGTTTAATGTAAACGCTTTATGTGAGGAACCAGCACACTGAACACAAAGTGCTCTCAACACTTTTATTACAGAACACACATATCAGCAGATAAAAGAGGTTGATGTTCACCTCACAGAGTACAGGAAATGCGGTGAAAAGTGTTTGCTCCATAAAAGTCACGTAGCATTTTATCGCGTTTACCTATTCACCAGGGCCCATTAGCCACACACATCAAGAGAGACAATACCAAATTAACAATCACATTTTTACATGTGCCCTTCTCAGCATACCTAAAATGTATTGTCATTTATTGCTGTTTTGAGTCAAGCTGTCGAGTTCAAGCTCTTGTGAAAACATAAAAAACTTTTCCATTTTATTATGTTGTGGTAATATAAAAAGATCAGGTGTGTTCATAGCGCAAAGCATATAAAAAACAGAAGAATGAGTGCTCTTCAGTTAAAAGTGATGATTCAGATCACTATCAGCATTGTGGGTCAGTGATGGTTAAGTATCTGTGTTTGTGGATAGAAAGATTTTTAGAAAATTCTCTGCAAAGTTGTAGGGGGAATTGGGGTAAGCTCTTAAATGGTTTTACAAAAACAAAAACAAAAAACACTCAGCACACCTACACTCTCAGATAAAAAGGTACCAAACTGTACCTTTTTTCTGACTGTGTAAAGTTTTGCTCATTATTCCGATTTTACTTTCCCGATTGTTGTGCACATGCTTGTTTACGTTTTGATGTCAAACCAGAATAAAACCTGATGATTTCAAATCTCTTGTAAAAGTGATTTCACGCATTGTTTGACTTTTAAACTGAATTTGATAGTTAGAGGCAGGGGCGATTCTAGTGTCAGTGGATTTTCAGGGCTTAGCCCGGTCTCTTAATATTTGTTACTTATTGCATCTGGATGTGCTCAGTCAACACAGTTTCCAATATCTCACCAAGATAGGAATTTCCCTGTTCACACTCACAGCCACAATCGCAAATAATGAGCAATATTCTTGCATGTGTGCACGTGAGTGCTGGAAAGCAGCGGTCAAACAGTGTGTGGGTGCCAATTGAGTCATTAATTGGTATTACTGATACTGTAGAAACACCAGTATTATTCTGTATATGTGTTACTTAATATTGAATTCTTTTTATATTTTAGCATTGACTTGATACTGAAGTAATGGTACTTTTGACTTCTCAGCAATATGATAAAAACATCCAGGGCTTTAATAAAGACATTCAGGGCATAAAGGAATATTCCATGTTCAATACAAGTTAAGCTCAAATAACAGGATCTGTGGCATGATATTGATTACCACATAAAATACATTTTGACTTGTCTCCTTTTCTTAAAAAAATTGGCACTTACAATTGAAGTGAATAAGAGGTCAATTTTTTTAAGGTAAAATACTAACTTTTTCAAAAGTATTGCGAAATGATGTAAACAATATACTATCCTTTTCTGTGTAAAGTTATAGCTAATTTTACAACTTCTACAAATTTTGATGTAAACAAAGTGGCTGTAAAAATTACAGTTTAAACAGTTTCACAGCTCAAATAATACATGTTTTAGCAGAATAATTAAAGTATTTTTATAAAATTATAAGCTTCACGTTTCAGCATTAAAACCCTCCAAAAATTGTCCCCATTCTCTTCCATTGTAAGTGCCCCTCTGTAACCTAAATTATAATTATTTATTTTTTAAGAAAATGAGGTATGAGTCCAAATTAATTTTTGTGGCAATAAACATTATTCCACAAATGTTGTATTGAATTCGGAATATTCCTTTAAGCCCCGGTAGCCCACCCCTAGCACCGCCCATGATTAGCAGGGTATTGTTGTACATGTAAGCGCACTCATTGAGACTAAGTAAGTCTATAGTACCTGGACAGAGCTATCCATAAGAATTCCCATTTCATCACAATGGTAGTTACTCAGCTGCTGTGTGACGCCCCAGAAGTACAATACACAACATTCTTGCTGCCATCTTTGCTCATGGGCACTCATGTCGGGCACACCATTTTTTATTTTGCCTGTGCCGTTAATGCCATGTGACTTATCACTCTGGAGCTGCAGGAGTATAACGTTGTGACAACACTGATTGGCTGATGGCACCACAAGAAGGAGCAGTACTAAACATTTAACTAGCAATAATCCTGAGCTATGATGTCAAAGGCAGCGTACAGAAAATTACATTTAAAATAATAAGTCCATTTCACTCTTTCACAAATTGGTAATTGGTAACACATATACTTCAATATAATGAAATAACTGTGAATTTATATTCTACATTTGAATGATCATCAATGGAGCTTTTGGTTAGCACAAGGTTGTAGTTATGGGATCTACCAGCAGAGGTTAACAGGGCCTTGCTGACCAGCCAAACCTTGACCTCTTGATTGAGATTTGGCTCCAGTAGGGGTCATGTGAGTTTGAGTACGGCTCGCATCATTTCCTGGTCCTGTTCACCCCTGTTCTTCCTATATTTTTCTGTCCTCTACAATCTGTATCAATAAAAGTGGCAAAAATGCATTAAAAAAAAAATCTCTGATAAGTATAGTAATATCTGAAGCAGTGATTCAGTAAACTGTCAAAGATATTTTTGTAATTGATCCATCTTTGATTCTAGTTTGTCTAGTTAAAAATCACAACTACACTCAAAGACTTATGACCACACCTTTTAATTTTTTTTTAAACATTTAATATGCACGTAAGACTCAAGATTCATACAATCACCCTTGTCTAATCTTGTTCAGAAACAAATTTATGAATTTCAAGAACGCTCTGAAAACTGTACGTAGCAGTTAAACCATAGAGTGTTTAATTAAATGTGTCAAACAGAGCCGAAAGTGCCTTTGTGAAATGTTGTAATTATAGGAAACATTTAATTTTCTGCATATTTGTGTCCAATTATAAATTTTTTCTCTTGAACTTCTAACATGCAGTGAGATAAATCAATTTTGCTCAACACTCATCTCAAAAACAATTAAAACTCTACACCAGATGATGAAACTTTGACGCAGAGCATTCGTTTAGAGTACTTCAGCCATTATATCCACTAATGCCAGGCATTATAAACCTATTTTCAATAACCCTTGCAGAATAAGTAACAGTAAAATAGTTTTTAATTTAGCTACATCTCTAATAGCTGATCCCAATACAGCAAAAGATGACAGCAATGTTCTTTCTGAGTTAAAGGCCACTGTAGTGTAATGCAGAATTAAATCACACCCTTGCAAGTTAAATTACATAACTACATTGAAGATTATTGTATAGGAGGCCCTTCTTTGTCCTTTCTCCACTACTTTTTTTCCATCAGTCGCTCTCTGCCTTTGACAACAACGGCACATCGACCATTATATTTGTTCTACCAAATGCTTTAATTTCAAAATGTGCAAAAGGAGCTTAATCCTTTCATCAAATTCACCATTATCCCAATAATGACACATTCCCATGTATTCAGTAAGAAAACAAAAATGAGAAAACCTCTCTTTGTGAAGACTAACAATATCAGTGCTGTAATATGTTATTGACAGAAACTATGGATGTGTGAGACTAGTCAACTAAATGGTACTCAATCTGTTCCAATTTTTGTATCAATTTATGTTTGGCTTTATATTTTTACAAAGGATGCACTTAATCATATTTATACTTAAATCATATTAAGTCATATTGTTACATTTTAATTATAATTAATAATACAACCATTAAAAAAGGAGTATATCTAGAGTAGATGTATACAAAGTTTAATTTCACCTCAGGCCGTGCATACTTCTTCCCTCTCTCAATCAGTGCAGACGCAGAGTGAAAATGTTCTCTCGCATGATGAGCAAAGTAGCTGAACACACTATGTAACACAATTTTTGTTCCTGTGTAGTAAGTGTTATTTCCTAATTGCCTATGCATCAAAAGTTTAGAAAATGTTTAGAAAGTTTAGAAAATTTTTCTCCACAAACTTTGCTTTTGTGAACAGGACAGTGATATTTAGAAATGTACCCATTTCCAATGAGAAAATGGGTGAATTTGTGTCTTTTCATTCACATAAATTCAGAAATAAACAACATGAATCCAAATGAACATGTCTTTATACTAAAGCAATATAAAAATTATTACAACAGAGCTAGAAGTGAGAAGTTTTTGAGATTTGTGATTATACTGTAAATCACTTTCACGAATCAGCCCCCAAATGTACTCATCATCTTCAAGGCATCCAGCAAGGTCTTGTTGCTGTTGTAATCCTCTTTGAGGTGCACCGTGTGAGCCAGGGGGCGAGACAGGTACTTGTTACCATTATGGAGCAGCACGGCTTTGAGGCTCCATTTGCAGTGCTCGCAGGTGAAATGAGGTGCCCAGGGTTTGTCTTGATCCCCGACATGCATGCCGAAATATGTTTTGTAGGCCTCACACTATGGAGCCAGATCAATCTCATTAATAATTCACACACAAAAAACGATTCACACATGCTTCCACAGAGTAGACTTTAACTTTTTCACTCTTGATAATTTGAATGCAGACATAGCAAAATGTGTCTTCCAGATGCTTGCAGCCTCTTGATGCCATCTCAGAAAATGCCATCACTTAGGCAGCCGGAACTAAACTGAACGTTTGGTTACGTATGTAACCTCCGTTCCCCGAGGGAGGGAACGACACGTTGTGTCGGAGAAGCGACACTAGGGGTCTCTCTTGAGCGCCGATATTCACCTCTGATCTTATTGAAAAGGGCCAATGGGAGTTGGCAGTCAGTATTTGCATACCCCGCCCCCGGACATACGGGTATTTAAGCGGGGCATATACGGGAGTTCATTCAGGATTTTTCTGAGGAGCCGGAAATGGTCCGGCCACAACAGTGGCTCGGTTCAGCGACATGGCGGAGGAAAGACACAACGTGTCGTTCCCTCCCTCGGGGAACGGAGGTTACATACGTAACCAAACATTCCCCTTCTGTCGCTCTCTCCACGTTGTGTCGGAGAAGCGTCACTAGGGGACCCATTCCAATCTTGCCATGCGCTGAACCTTGTACGTGGACTGCCGATACAGAGGCGGGCAGGGATTTCATCCAGTGCCACGCATCGTCTGTACCTGGCTGCACGTACCCTTCCCCAATGCCCCATAAGAACATCGGAGTCCTTATAGTTACCCTGGGAGGGGAACAAGGCGATGTTTGCCAACATGGGAACGGGCCAGCCTGCTGGGCCTCTTTTCTCTCTCCGTTTCTCGCATAGAGCAATCACGGCCGGGGCCCTTACACGCATATAGGGAAGGGGGTCTTACCCAGACCCTGCGGAGACCACACCTGCCCTTTTTCTTGGGGAGGAAAAGTGGTAGACACGTCACACGGCCGTCTTAGGGCTCGTGTGGAAAGTATGGTGCGGTGGTAGATCCAGCCTCGAAAGGGGGGAGTTGCTACAGCACGGCGACCAAGGCAGCTGTAACTGCCTAAGGGAGACACTGGGGTCCGCTCATAAGGGGACAGAACCGTGTAATTACACACAGGGGAGTCCGAGCAGGAGGCCTTACCTGTGGAGCACCTATACCAGTACAGGGTAGCCATCAGGGTACCCGCAGTGGCTTGGGTCGGCGAGTTCCTCCGCTGAACCGCGGACCCGGAGGGCTGGGGAGGAATCGACCAGGGGCCCGAATCGGAGTGGGGCGCCCTGGGAAAAAGGCGCACTACTTTACCTTGACGTCAGGAAAAGGGCGCTGGGCGCAAGTGATCCACCCGGCCGGTCGGTCTATGTGTTACCGGGCTCGGACCTGAGAAAACACGAGACGCAACCGACTCAACGCGGAGGTTGTAAAACCTCGCGAAGGTGTTGGGTGTTGCCCAACCCGCGGCTCTACAGATGTCTGCTAGGGAGGTGCCCTTGGCCAGTGCCCACGAGGACGCAACACCCCTTGTTGAGTGAGCTCGGACCCGCAAGGGTAGGGGCACGGCCTGGGTGTGATAAGCCAGTGTGATGGCCTCGACAACCCAGTGGGCGAGCCTCTGCTTGGAGATGGCATTCCCTTTCTGCCGTCCCCCAAAGCAGACAAAGAGCTGCTCAGAGTGTCTGGTGCTCTGTGTGCAGTCCAGGTAAATGCGCAGGGCGCGCACTGGACACAGCAACGAAAGGGCTGGGTCTGCCTCCTCCCGGGGCAGCGCTTGCAGGTTCACTACCTGATCTCGGAATGGTGTGGTAGGAACCTTGGGCACATAGCCCGGTCGCGGTCTTAGGATCACAGACGTATCTGCCGGACTGAACTCCAGGCAAGTGTCGCTGACAGAGAACGCTTGCAGGTCCCCGACCCTCTTGATGGAGGCGAGCGCGATCAGCAGGGCCGTCTTAAGAGAGAGGGCCCTGAGTCCAACTGATTCGAGCGGCTCGAAGGGAGGTCTCTGGAGTCCTGCCAAGACTACCGAGAGATCCCAGGAGGGAACTAGGCCTGGCCGGGAGGGATTCAGCCTCCGGGTGCCTCTCAGGAACCTGAGGATCAGGTCGTGCTTACCCAAAGACTTGCCGTCTACAGGATCGTGGTGGGCGGCGATAGTGGCAACATACACCTTGAGGGTGGACGGGGACAGCCTCCTGTCCAGCCTCTCCTGTAGGAACAGAAGCACTGACCTAATCGCGCATCTCTGCGGGTCTTCGGCTTGGGAAGAACACCAATCTGCGAACAAGCGCCACTTTAGGGCGTAAAGGTGCCTGGTAGAGGGGGCTCTGGCTTGGTTGATGGTATTCACAACGGTCACCGGTAAGCCGGCTAGCTCTTCTGCGTCCCATCCAGGGACCAGACGTGGAGGTTCTAGAGGTCTGGGCACGGGTGCCAGAGCGTGCCCCGTCCCTGAGAGAGGAGGTCCTTTCTCAGGGGAATTTGCCAGGGAGGAGCTGTCGCGAGGAGCCTGAGTTCCGAGAACCAAGTCCGAGTGGGCCAGTAGGGGGCCACCAACGTGACTTGCTCCTCGTCCTCCCTGACCTTGCACAGCACCGGTGCAAGAAGGCTCACTGGGGAAATGCGTACTTGCGCAGCCCCGAGGACCAGCTGTGTGCCAGCGCGTCTGTCCCGAGGGGAGCCTCTGTTAGGGCGTACCAGAGCGGGCAGTGGGAGGTTTCCTGGGCGGCGAACAGGTCTATCTGGGCCTTGCCAAACCGTTCCCAAATCAGCTGGACCGACTGGGGGTGAAGCCTCCACTCCCTGCCGGGCAGGCGTTGTTGTGATAGCGCGTCTGCTACGACGTTGAGCTTGCCGGGGATGTGAGTGGCACACAGCGACTTGAGTCGCTGCTGGCTCCATAGGAGGAGACGGCGGGCGAGTTGTGACATGTGGCGGGAGCTTACGCCGCCTTGGCGATTTATGTACGCCACCACCGTGGTGCTGTCCGATCTCACGAGGACATGTTTGTCCCGAACTAACGGGAGGAACTTCCTGAGAGCAAGAAGGACGGTCAGCAACTCCAGGCAATTGATGTGCCAACGCAGCGGGGCCCCTTTCCAACGGCCCGCTGCTGCGTGCCCGCTGCACACGGCACCCCACCCGGACCGGGAGGCGTCGGTTGTGACCAGGACGCGTCGGGACACCTGCTGCAGGGGCACTCCTGCCCGTAAAAAGCAGAGGTCTGTCCAGGGTCAGAGTGTTTTGAGGCAGGCGGGGGTGATCCTTACCCGATGCGTGCCGTGGTGCCATGCTTGTCTCGGGACTCGAGTCTGGAGCCAGTGCTGGAGTGGTCTCATATGCATCAACCCCAGGGGCACAACCACCGCGGAGGACGCCATATGCCCCAGGAGCCTCTGGAAAAGTTTTAGAGGGACCACTGTGCCTGGCTTGAAGGAAGCGAGGCAGTCCAGCACCGACTGAGCACGCTCGCTCGTGAGACGTGCTGTCATTGAGACTGAGTCTAACTCCAACCCGAGAAAAGAGATGCTCTGAACCGGAGTGAGCTTGCTCTTTTCCCAGTTGACCTGAAGCCCCCAAGCGGCTGAGGTGCCGGAGCACCTGGTCTCTGTGTGTGCATAGTAACTCTCGAGAGTGTGCTAGGATGAGCCAGTCGTCGAGGTAGTTGAGAATACGGATGCCGGCTACTCGTAGCGGGGCAAGGGCGGCCTCTGCGACTTTCGTGAAGACGCGAGGGGACAGAGACAGGCCGAAGGGGAGGACTTTGTACTGAAACGCCTGGCCGTCGAACGCGAACCGTAAGAATGGTCGGTGTCATGGCAGAATTGAGACGTGGAAGTACGCGTCCTTCAGGTCCACTGCTGCGAACCAATCTAGATGCTGAACGCCAGCCAGAATATTTCTCTGCGTAAGCATTTTGAACGGGAGTTTTAACAAGGCCCAATTGAAAACTCGCAAGTCCAGGATTGGTCGTAAGCCATCGCCTTTCTTGGGTACAATGAAGTAAGGGCTGTAGAAACCCTTCCTCATTTCGGTTGGAGGGACAGGCTCTACCGGGCTCCTGTTTATTAGATTTAATTTGCTCAGACAGATTCTCTTCAGACTGTTGCTCTTCCATTACAGTACATTAACATAAGAACGTTTCTATTAATGCTCACTATAGCGCCCCTTATGGCAACTCTGAGAATGCAATGTGTTGTGTTCTAAATTGTGCTCGGACACATTTGAAACGCAAGAATGTGTGAAATTGAGCTTGTGTAGCTTGAAGCTTAAAGTATGCTTCATGTTTGTAGTTAAAGTATTGCTATAGTGGTAAAATAAAAGACTTTACTGTATCTGGGGTCTACTTGACAATGTTACAAGTCCAGATATTAATTATTATAACATCATAACGGGTTTTCATAAATGTGTGCGTGAAGAAACAAGTTTGAGAGCAAGAGACACAGAGATAAAGGGTAGTCACGATGGAGGAGCATGATTTACTTTTATAACAGAAAACACTTTCATCTGCTCAAGTTTATTTGTCCTACTTCCACATTCACAAGTTAGGAGAGAAGCAGCTGACTACCGTTTCAGCATGGTACATGGGGGAAATGATTATATCTCTTGCTTCATTGAACTCCTGTTTCAAACAGCTGCCCAGTCACCAAAGCTACCTTAAGTTGGTTTTAACTGGAATTTTCAGCAGTCAGCCGATCAACCATTCAACTCTGGGCATAAAACTCACTAGGTCAACAGTTCTAGAAATGTTATGATAATATTATTTGAGATGGACGTACAAATAAATGTAAATACAAGTGTAGTTAACTACAGATTGTAATGATATGTCCACTTTTAAATCTCGATGATAAAATATCAAATGCATATTCCCATACAAGTCCCACATTGTAGGGTTGTAATAACATGTATCGGGCTGTCAATGAGAAGAGAGGCACAAAAATATGTTAATACTTTAAACAGGTTTAAATAAGTTTTGTCTTTAATGTATTCCTTACAGGTCTATTACTTCTGGTACTGGTAACACTTTCTTAAAGGGTACAGCAAACACTTTAAAATTCAAACAGTAGACAAGTCAGATTTTCTTTTTATTACTATACATGCAGTATTGTTTTAAGCAGCTTTACAGAAATAGTGCCAATCAATTCCCCAGAGAGTGCAAACTAAAAGAATCTGTGGCAAAGAAAAAACTCATTAAGATGTTTAGGTGGATGAGAGGGAAAAGCGTTGGAGGAACCAGATGAAGGGGGAGCCAATGCTGTTTTTGACCAATTTGCTGCCCTAGGCAAAATCTGTACTCGAGCGTAGGCATGGCATTGCATGGCAGTAGCGAAGTAGGGGAGGGTGACTTCCTTATTGGTGCCCCCAAAGTTTGCCAATGCCTAGAAATGGCCCTGGGGGAAGCCATTTTACTTCTGGAAGGTTAGTATAGTATTTAAATAGATAGTTTACCCAATAAAATACAATTCTGTTATAATTTACTAACCCCCCCTTCATACAATGAAAGGGTTGCAACAGAAAGTTCCAGTAGATTGACATCATTCTGTTCAGCATCTTCATTTAAGCATCTTTGTATCAATTCTAATGTGTTTACTTTTTCCTGTGGTCGCTACTGATAGCATGTAGCGCGAACAGCCTCAGAGACCATTGATACCAGGAAGTCATCTAATTTACATAATCAATGATGAGTGCAATTCAGAGTTTGCATTTTGTCCTAATTTTCTCAGATTCTGGGGCAGCTCCAGAGAATTTTGGTTGTGCTCTGGGGGTGCCAGATCATTGACAGGGGGAGCTGAGCTACAATCACTAAATATATGCGAAAATAAACCAGGCACGGACATGCGATTTTAAAACTAACGCATTTCCAGAGGAAGAGCTCCTGTATAAAGAAAAAAAAGTGTTATTGTGTAGGGGGGTTGGGGGACATGCTCCACCATTATATATATATATTTTTTTGTAGCAAAAATGGAAATAAATTGTTCAATTCTGGTGACTTAGGGAGCAGCATTTTTACGTATTATTGAGTACCATTATGTAGCATTAATGTATTGGCTAAGCATCTCCAAAAGACTAACAAGACTGCACTTGTTAAAGTCTCAAAACTGCCTTTCAATGGAATCATGGTAACTAATGTAGCCTACATATTTAAAATCCATGTTAATGCAATTATACTTTTTATGTATAAAACCTCATGCACTGTTAATGTTTTGATCCTCTTTTATTTGAAAATGTTTATCTTGAGTTTTATAGCTGCATACGGAGGCCTTGAACATAATCAAACAATCTGCAGGTTGAGATTCAATTTATTGTGTGTAAATTTCCACTGCACCTTGCGCTGTTCTTGTTCTGTTCCGGTTATTCAATTGTACAAGTGAGGGAGACCCCACTCCAATTGTTTCAGTGCATGATACATCCGAATCATTCACAGACTGAAATTGATTCAACTGACAGAAATATGGTAGCCTACACAGTACATGATTTCTGAAAAACGTTCAGGTGAAATGTTTCTCATCCTGATGTATAGGCTCACAAAAATGTCTTGGGGATGCCATGAGTGCGTTGTGGACATTCTTTGGGAGCCTAAAGAACTTGAAAGCTCATATTGGTGCTCATGATGGCTAGGTTTAGAGTTTTGGGATTGGGTTATGGTTGAAAAACAATTTGCATTCAGTCATAACTGTAAAAACCCTACTGTATACGGTACTAACATTTTTAGCAGATTAAGCACCCAGACCCAAAATAGTCTAATCTTACACAGAGAGCTTCATTAAGAATGAAATGGGGGGGCTGGGTAGCTCAGCGAGTACTGACGCTGACTACCACCTCTGGAGTCGTGAGTTCGAATCCAGGGCATGCTGAGTGACTCCAGCCAGGTCTCCTAAGCAACCAAATTGGCCCAGTTGCTAGGGAGGGTAAAGTCACATGGGATAACCTCCTCGTGGTCACAATAAGAGGTTCTCACTCTCAATGGGGTGCATGGTAAATTGTGTGAGGATCACGGACAATAGCATGAGCCTCCCATGCTGTGAGTCTCCGTGGTGTCATGCACAACGAGCCATGTGATAAGATGCATGGATTGACTGTCTCAGAAGTGGAGGCAACTGAGCCTTTCCTCCACCACCTGGATTGAGGTGAGTAACCGCGCCACCACGAGGAATTACTAAGTAGTAGGAAATGGGCTTTCCAAATTGAGAGAAAAGGGGATTGTGGCAGGGTGGAGGACATGCTAATGAGCCCTCAAGAGGGATAAAGGCCAACCAAAGATGGCAGTGCAAAAGAGAGGGAGACTTACGGACAGCTATCCGACACCTGTGTGTCTGTGTTTGTCATTTTGGTTCAGTTTTATATTAAACGATTATTTATATTGTCAAGCCGGGTCTTACCTCCTCCTTTCCATTAATCCCTTTACACTGGTGACGAAACCCGGGAAGGAGGAGGTATGCGCCATAGTAGAGTCCTCGCCACTACCACCCACCCCAACAGAGCAGCCGTGGTCATTCGCCTGGGGACGGAGGAGCCCGGCTGCCTGAGAGCGGGGGTAGAAGGGGCTCCTAAACGACCGCCTGGAGCGGGAGTGGAAGAGACCCCTACCAGCTGGTGAAATGCGCCGGGGTCTGAGACCGCCGACCGCGAGCAGGGAGGGGTTATTTTCTCTCTCTCTCTCTCTCACTGCCGTTCCATGTTGGTCTTTCCTTCTCTTTTTTTTTTTTTAAAGATTTTGTTAATTTGTCACGATCGCCGTGTAGGTGCCAAATTGTTTTTTGTTTCCCCCCCTTGTCCCCTTCCTCATTCAGGTAGACGGAGATGACCTGCCAGCAGATGGGGCAGAAGGCACGCCCCTCCCCAGGGAAGGGGGGGTGTACGTCATGCCGGGGGCTCCCCGGCCTGAGAGAACAAGGGAGGAATGTGGCAGGGCGGAGGGCGGCACGGGTTGTGATTCCGCATACCCAGCTCCTAATCAGGCTAATTAGCCCTTGAGAGGGATAAAGGCCGACCGAAGATGGCAGCTACCCCTACACCTGTGTGTGTGTTTTTGTCTTTTTGGTTCGGTTTTAAATTAAACTATTATTTATATTGTCAAGCCGGTTCTCACCTCCTCCTTTCCATTAATCCCTTTACAGGGATAAAAAATTTAAATAAAAAAGAATGATATGGTAACATAGATATGCTGTTGGCTCACTAGAACCCAAGCTCATGTCCAGCCTAGGTCGTGTTCTGATCTCATTCCTCATCTCTCTCCCCCACTTTCCTGTATCCCACTCCTGCCCTCTAAATAAATGCAAAAGGGCTAAAAGATCATTTAAAAAATGAGAATTACAAAACCAAAAATTGAATCAACACCTTCCAGCAGCAAGGCTTTGGCACCTAGCCCTTTTTCTGACCTACACTAACATTTTAGGAACTAAACGGATATGCACCCATTTCCAAAACATCCTAATCTTACATATAAGGAGCATCCTCTTGAATGAAATGGCAATGCAGATACTGTATGCACTATAAGACTTGATAACCTTCAAGAAATGTCCATAGTTAGCCTATTAGGACATGGCTACAGAGCTTGTTGGAGACATCAACCACAAACAACCCTTATCTCAAAGTGAAACTAAATAGAAAGTAGAGGCAACATGCACTGAGATAGATAAACGGCTAAGGAAAAGGGGTAACTGTGATGAAATAGGGGTTGAGAAAGTGAACGAGTGCCTCAACACTGGAGAAGTGATAATAAGATACCAACAAGAGAGAATTCACAGTGTAATAAAAACAAGCACACGGCACAGAGTAATTGAGTATTTTGTTAAAGGAACCGTGATTGGATGAGGATTAATGTAATAGATGGAGTGAGAGATATGGATGCTGAGAGAGAAAATGAATCTATGAACAATGTGTCGGTGATTAAAGCAGAGTGGTGAAAAGGGTGGCAGAGAAAATACCGGGTAAACCAAATGGACAGGTAGAGGAGAGGAAGTATGTGCTTTAGATACTTAGTGAGTTCCTATGAGGAAGACATAAATAAAGATGTGCGACTCACAGGGGTTAAACATTAGAGTTTTAAATTGAATGTTTGTGTCGCTGACTGCTGCAACACAAAACAAACACTATGATACCCCAAACTAAAAGATTGTCTCATCTGCAGCTCTCAGTCATGTACATTTACTCACAAACTTTTGCTCTGTTCCAAAACCAAGCACGTTGCCTACAGCTGCCTATAGTATCTGCATGATGAATATATTGCACCTTAGTAAAAAAAATATCTGAGATGGAGGACAAAGCTAGAGAAATTACAAATATATATAATATATATACAGTAAAAGCCTTCTTATTTCATGAAATATAGGGAAGCATCAACACTTTTGTGCCGATTCCGATGTCAGTATTTTTAGATTCCGTTGATACAGATATGTGGCAGTGTGGAGGGCGGTGCCGGGTCATGATTATACACAACCCGGCCCCTTATCAGGCTAATTAAGCCTCCGTTAGGGATAAAGGCCGATTGCAGATGGTGGTGTGACAAGAGAGAGATAGTTTACGGACATGTCCGTCGTGTGTGTTTGTCTTTCATTAAAATATTATTTATATTGCCAAGCCGGTTCTCGCCTCCTTCCCATTGAACTCCCTTTACACTGGTGCCGAAACCCAGGAAGGAGGAGGGATGCCCGTTGCGGAGTCCTTGACACTGCCGTCCACCCAGGGGAGCGCCGCTGCCATCCACAGGGGGAGGGAGTAGACCGCCAGGGGCGGAGGAGAGCCCTGCCACAAGATAGTTTAGTGGTTCTGTTTTTTTATGCTACCTAGTTTCAAATCACTTATTATTAATAACACCAATTCAAAAAAAAATTTAAATAGTAGTGCAGTGCCGATAATTGCTTTTATTTGCCAATATCTATGTATGCCAGTATCAACTGTAAAAATATTTCACTGTAATTCAAATGGATTATTTTACCAAATATTTGTGCATTGTGTAGTTTTATGCTTAGAATATTGACAGCTTTTATCCAAAGCGACTTACAGTGTGCTATTACAGGGACAATTCCCCTGGAGCAACCTGGAGTTAAGTGCCTTGCTCAAGGACACAATGGTGGTGGCTGTGGGGGTCGAACCAGCAACCTTATGATTAACAGTTATGTGCTTTAGCCCACTACGCCACCACCACTCCAAGAATTTTGTGGCATTAGCAACATGCTAACATGAAACTCAATTGAAATGAATAGCAGGTCAAGTATCCTGTCAGTAGAGCGTCCTCATTACAATGTGAAGGGAGGACCCAAACACATAGTTCTAAACCAAAATAATATATTAAATAAACCATCATAAAACTCCCACAAGGGGGAAAACAACTAAACCTACCCCAAAAAGGGGAAAACAGGAATCCCGGCTGGGCTGAGGGAAATGGGTAATCAGGACCGACCGGACCAGGCCCCTGGGAACAAGAATTCAGGATAGACTGGAACACTAGAGAACAAGATACAAGGGAACTAGATGACAAAAAACACAACTGACAGAAGCTCAAGACTAATAAGACAAACTGGCCCTGCACAACAAACATGAGGAGACTAAAATAGGGAGATAAATCAAGTGGGTTAACACAGGGCAGGTGGGACTAATGAAACCATAATGGGCAAACATGGATGCGGGGTATGATGCAAGACAGTGAAGCACTGAGACCATGACAATCCTGTGCTCAGTGTGCTGCGTAGAGCATTTCAAATCGGCCACTAATGAGGTTTCATAATGGTTCATGCGATGATGGACTAAATAAGGTAATTATAATTTAGCCTTTTCAAATTAGTTTTTATTTTAATACCATTTTCAAATGTTCTTTGTTTAAATTTTAGTTTGAAATAATCAATAGTAGAGGAACAAACAGAGCATTGCCACAATTATGATTTACATCTAAAACAAGCAAGTTTCTTACCATTGTGATAATTTTTGATTAGGATCAGTTATCTAACTGGCATCATACGCCATATTACCATCTACAGGTGGGACGTCTTCTCCCATGCATTTCAGATTCACAAGATGTGTGCTAAATTACTACGAAAATGACTGTGACTCCAAAACTGCCGTGGCTGATCAAAAGGTGTGCTTTTCCGGTGTTTGTTTGGGAATCCAATGTGTTGATCCTCACTCATTCTTTCACATTCCGCTTTGTGGCTTCAGCCCAGTCAGCTCTTACAAATCTAAGAGGTAGATTGTTGACTCTGATAGCTGCTTATAGACTGGCCTTGATCATCAGCACATTCCAGAGTACGTTATGCAATGTTCAAGCCAAATTTAAGCTTTGGTTGAGGTGACGGAGTTAAAAATGAGTCATACTTAAAAGAATGATTCAAGTTTGGCATTTGGTTTAGTAACCTAATCTAACCCCTTCCAACTGTGAACAGAAAAAGCAAAAATATAAATATATGGAGAGTTCTCTCCGGAGTGATATTTACAGTACTGATGTACCTCAACACAAATTTCAGCTACCATTCTTTAGTATTTGTTCTTCTTAAAAAAAAAACGTTTTTTTTATAAATACTTGAAAATTGTAAACTATTTAAACGAGTTGAATATGGGTGCTATTATTTTAACCTTTTGACAGTCAAACTATTATTATTATTATTATTATTATTACACCCACTGGCTGGGAATCACTTTTGTAAGACATATTTATTTCACCCTACATCTATATTACAAAACTGATGGTCCGATGAGAAAGCTATTTTTAAAAACAATGCAGCGGTTTTTACCGTAATGTGTCTTAATTTTCAATTAGTTACAGCACAATTAACATTTCTCCATGTTCCCATTTCTGGCTAAACACACTTACTGACAGTTTGTTTTCTTTGGCTTTGAGTTTTAAGTCAAACTTCATCTTAAAGCAAGGGCGAGTCTAGCCCCTTTTTAGGGGTGCTTCAGCACATAACTGACAATGGCAAACATGAGGGCTTAAATACACAGACATAGGGGAACATAAACCAATGATCAAACAGAACACTAAACAAAATAACAAGACTAATAACCTAAAACCAATTACAAACTAGAACTAATAACAAGGTAATCAAACAATGAACCAATGAAAACAAGACACATGAACATGGAGGGAAAAACAGGATATCACATGACTAGGGAAACACATGACATTTACTTTTCAAAATAAGAGACATGAAAAACAGGAACCAACAGAATAAACATGACACATTGTCATTTTAAGACTCAAAGACTTCACAAAAATAATGATTATAATCACAGCAGAAAGTGCTTTGATTTCTTCATTCAGTCTTCTATCTGAGATATCTCATCTAGCTATACAGATTTACCAATTGTTAGAGCACAATGCAATTATGAGACAGCCCTGGCATTTCTGGAATGAAGAAGACTCTGAGTTGAAACAAAAATAAAAGAAAATCCGAAGCCAACATGCTGTCTGGTCATCAGGGGGCTGAGGGAAACAATTAGCCTCCCGGTCCTTTCTGCTCACTAGATGGCTGACCACCTGCAACTCACTAATCACAGATAAACAGCAAAGCGCAACAGAAATCCTCTCTCTGCGCTCCTGGCAGGAGTTTTTTTCATTGAGGTTTTTTCTTTTCAAAAGTTCATTGGATATTCATGAGAAGAAAAGCAATAATGGATGCTCATATTCCAAGTGCTGGAAGCAAAGTTTTGACTGCATTCCCATAGGGTTGACATTGATGAAATAAAAAGCTAATCAAAAGTGTCTTTGATATGAAATTTAAACACAAATAATCCTAGCTAAACAGGCATCCTTGCTGCTGGTTAAAGTCCCCATGAAATCACATGATAAGTCAGCCTGATCTCACATAAAAATCAGCAAGTGTGTGCCAATTTTTCTTTAGCCGAAATCGATATACGTTTACCAAATTTGAAAACACTGCCTCCAAAAGCTGAAGTGGTAAGTGTTTCGGAGCATATAAACAAGTGTGACATCCATTTACCGAATATCCAGGTGAGGTCGCTAGAAGCCAGTTGTAAAAAGAAATGTTTTCAGCTGAACATGATGTAGCACAGTAAAGAGAAATGCTTATTTTATTTAATCTACCCTGCAACCAAAACCCAAATATAACCCTAACAATTAGTAGAAACAAAATGCAATGTTAGGGATAAAAATGCAATCTCCTTATCATGCTTGTGATTGTTTATACAAACGTGATTACTTACTCATTAGAATGGGGATAGAACTGTGGTCTCCCATGCAATTGTGCTACCTGTCATGCCACAATTGGAAAGAATGTCAACATGGTGCTTGTCAAATGATTTCATGGGGTCTTTAATGGTTAAGCTCCACTAATTAATGCAATGCCTCAAATAAAACCTCAAAAACATAAACACGCTTTTGTTCTTTGTGTTCAATCAATGTCATTTTGATGTTTCACAAGAGAATTTCAAACAAAGCTACATATATAATAAACAGTGGGCTCTATTAGGTTAATTACCATTGTCAATAAAACATGGCAGCATCAGTGTATAAATATCCAGCTGGTTAAATAAAACCCCCACAGAGAGTTTGATGCAAGGGTCTCTCTCAGGCACTGCAGTCAATCATACCAAACATATAAGAATGACATTGCTGTTAAAACATATAATATCACAAGCGCTGGCTTTTAGCAATTTTGTGGATCTGTTCCTTGTCTGTCACTCACTCGACTCTGTGTGTCGATGTAGTGACACTGGGGGTTCGATCTTGAGAGCCCCAATCACCTTTGCTTAAAATAGTAAAGGCCAATGAGAATTGTCGAGTGGAATTTGCATGCCACTCTTCGCCCCAGACATACGGGTATAAAAGAACATGCCGTGCATCACTCATTCAGAATTTTTCTTCTGAGCCGAATGCTTGTGTGTTCATCCTCTCACTTATTGCTACGCTGCTGGATTTTTTACGGTGCATATCAGCGGTCACCCTCGCACGGTCGTGTGTGGTGCTTCCCCTGGGCACTTCGGCAGCCTGAGTCTGCAAGTGCTAAAAGAGTATATTCAAAAGTGTATATTTCCTTATGCTTTTGTGGAAGGGTTGTGCTCTCATTGCGAGAACATGCCAATGAGAATGTTGCAGTCGTGGCTCACTTCATTCTTCATGAAGCAAGGAGCCACCAGGGCTGTGAACATCACTCCACAGTGCCATCATACTTTCAGCCCTTGGTTTGACCTGGCATCTCTACAGGCAGGTGTTCCCCTAGAGCAGGCCTCAAGGCATGTCGTGGTCATGATAGATGCCTCAAACGCGGGTTGGGGCGCCATGCGCAATGGGCAAGCAGTGTCGGGGCTCTTTAATTTTCAAGTACTGTTCGGTGACGAACTTCGTGGAGGAGTAACACCACCAGGCCCAGTACTAGTGGTATTCCCCTTATGATGAGTTTCTACTGTTCGGTTTCCCCTTAGGTTAACCCTGTGATTCCCTTGTCAGAGCTCTCTCTGCCTCTCTCTGCACACTGTGCTGCATACCCTCTCTGTCGATAGGGTCCTCTCGTGGAATCATTCCATATGTGTACTTCCCCGTTGGTAAGTCCATTGGTAAGTCCATAAGAGGTATCTCCACATGTTAACTTTCCTCCGGCAGGATGTGGTCTCCATAGTGCTCTCCTTCCTGGAAAGGAAAGAGCACTTCCCAGCGCTATTCTAGAAAGTGCTCGGCCGGAGATTGCTTAACAGCAAATTTAGAAAGACACTGCCGGTATTTACTAGTGTCACTACATTGACACAACGTCGAGTGAGTGACAGACAGGGAACGTCTTGTTTTCTGATGTAATCTCTGTTCACTGATGGAGGGAACGAGACATTGTGTCCATGACATGGCCGGGACTCTCTATCGGCTCCTCAGTATAAATCTGAATGAGTGATGCCCACCATCTCCTTTTACTTATTCCTTATGTATGGGGCGGAGAGTGGCATGCAAATTCCATTTGCCAATTCTCATTGGCCTTTTCTATTTTAAGCAAAGGTTATTAGGGCTCTCAAGATCGAACCCCTAGTGTCACTACATTGATACGTCTTGTTCCCTCCATCAGGGAACAGAGGTTACATCAGTAATCAAGATGTTTTGTGTTTACTGCAGTGATTAGGAGAAAGAAATAGGATGATAGGGAATAGGATAAGTCAGTAAATGATGGGACATTTTAATTCAACAGATTTGTAAAAACATTTTCGGTGTTGCAATCAAGTACAAAAAATATTTTCATATATTATTTTTAGGGACACTAACACTGATGGTATTCATCAATGTCAGTATGTGATTATGTACTTATGGAGAATCTTTACTTCATCTCCGATGCCCGCTGGTTGTTTGGAATTATGTCAGTCGGTTTCATATTACATGATAACACAGTCTGAGGGAATGGAATATCAAGAGCCCTCTTCCAGACCTTGAGTTGTGGGCTTGCGTCATGGACAGACATATATTACTTTCAGTGCCAGTGCAGTGAGTGGCCTTTGACCCGGTGATGTTGTCATCTTGTGTAATAGTCAGAGAGGAAGCAGCCTGAGCAGGGGTGCATCTACCCCTGTATGCAATACATACATTTGTGTCCCCCTTTTGCCTGTGGGGGGTGGGTGGGTGGCATTTTAGTTTTTGCCTTTTTTTTGCACCTCTGAGCTTGAGCTCTAAATTTGTCTCTGAATCATTGGATTAGGGACAGAACCCCTAATCTAATACTATCCCTGATGCATTTTTAGAATTAAAAGAATATTCCAGACTCAATACAAGTTAAGCTTAATAGACATAATTTGTGGCACAATATTGTTTACCAAAAAAAAAAAAAAAAAAAGGGTGAATAGCCAATTTTTGTGAATAGCCAATTTCTGTACGTTAAAATGCTCACATTTTTAAATGTATAGCCACAAGGCATAAACAATATGTGTGTAAACATTATTTTAGTGTGATAACATGTCAACAAACCCTAAAACCCTAAAATAACTGTAAAAATTTCAATTTAAAATAATTTAAAGCTCAAAAAGAACATGAATTTTAACAGAAGAATAAATGTAAATGATTTTATAAAATTATAAGTTTCACATTTCTGCCTTTAAAACCTCCAATAATTGGTCTCCACTTCCATTTTAAGTACCTCATTGTAATCTCAATATTTGCTTTGTTTTAAGTTAAGATGAGTTAAAATACATTTTTGTGGTAATAATCATTATACCCCAAATGCTGTTGACTGATCCTCTCTTTTATTGAACCTGGAATAAGATGAATGATGTTTTTAATATAAATATTAATAAAATTGTATTAAAAACATATGGAAATGTTGCTAAAGTATTGTGTTGTCATATTTAACATCCGGGAATGATTTAATTTAAATTATCATGATGATTTAGATGAGAGATACTTTATTTAAAAGGACTCACTGGTGATAATTAAAGGTAATTTGTTGTTTGTAGTCAACATGTTTTCTCATACATTCTAAACAATATAAATACCAACATGTCTCATACACATATCCATATTTGGAGGATGAAAATTTGATATTTGAGTCCACAGTTATTACAAAAGACAGTTTATATTAGACAAATCACAGATACCTAATGCTTGCATCTACTGTATGCATGTAGAAGAACAAGTTCATGTTGCAAGGTACATATGATCTCCAGCACGACATCCTAATCACAATCTAGACCTAGAATAGAACCACAATTAGACTCCCAGACAAGACTAAAATAAAGTCTAGATAATTCACATGCCAGTAAATTCAGTGCATATGACGTCAGCGCCTGAGTCTCTCCCAATCACTTTCAAATTTTTGCTCTCTATACTGTACATCAAGGGCTGTGCAAGAACCAGGGCCGCAGGCTAAAATCAGCAAAATAGCTTAAGGATAAACAGAAGCAGCATTATTAGTCATCAGTGAACGTGAGCAACAGCAGACATGTCCACATCACGTGCATATCTTTTATCCTTTTGATTCTCTGTCTGCACATCAGAGAGAGTGAGCCTGTATGGCATTTTACTCATGCAGCCTTTAAGGTGTTTTTGCCGATTTTAAGCAGATAATGACCCTCACATATGTTTAATGAATCATGCGTCAGGAAGTTTTTACACATAGTCAACCAGGAACCTTTTACACGTAGTCAATCTATTACACTTTTAAATTGGTATGACCACCTATTGAAGCTGTTACACAAATGAAATGTAGCTCATTCAAAATGTCAAAATGGTTAATCTGTTAAGGACTCAGTCCAGTGTGTCAAAGAATATTCCTTTTCAAATGAATGCTTCTGTTTTGTAGAAACTTCTTAACAAAAACAACTTAACTGTTTGGGTTAGTACATAAGTAAACAGCAATAGTTTTGATGTCAGAGTTGTTGAAATGTTCAGTTGATAGCTCTAATGAATTGTCAGTGCTGTCTTGTTTGGTACACAACAATATCATTTTAGCTGGATAGCTAGCTATTAGCTTCCTAGCCTCATTGCCAGTTTCCGCCATTGGACAATTGTGTCATCTGTTGTTCCTGGCAGGCTATCCCATATGTGTGGGGTGCAGGGTATCTGCGGTGCATCAATATCACTTTATGGGTGTGACCAACTCTGAACTATCCCTGAAACAAAACTATACACACAAAAATATTATACTGAGACCATGCAGAGACTAAAAATGGTCCAAGGAATGAAAACGAATGTCTATAGAACGCAATACACTTTGATTCTGAAAGAAACCGCTAGTTTAAAAACCCGTGTTCAAAAAATTAAAATAATTTGTCCCGCAAAAGGTAACGTTTAGTCCCAATGTGTGCGTGTATGCAATAGAGAAATATTTAGGCTATTTATTGATTTTAAGTGGTCAAATTAATATTTGAAATATTTTTGGGGATATGCTTTATTAAATATTTAGGAAACATTTATGAAAGGATATTACTTTATATAGGCTACTGCATAATATGCTTGATCTGATTTCTGTCATGAAAATTTCCCCACATGGGAACAAATTGAATCGCTTATTTTGGCTGAGGTCCCTAATTTTGAGCTTGCTTTTCCAAAACAGGTGCCTAGTTTCTCTTTTTGAGAACTGGAAACACTGCAGGTGGTATTTCACCCACCCTTAGTGCAGAGAATTGTCATTTTAAAAAGAATGCTATGAACCGTTAATTTATTTTATTCTAACTGGTTACCATTTGGAAAATGAACCGAAATGAAAAAACATTTGGTTTTTAGTACCTGACTGATACTTTGCTTGACTTACTTGAAGTTCTGCAATACTGCAGCCTTATGGCATCATGGTGGTTCACTTTAAAAATTTACAGCAACCTTGACCAATACCGCAAGGAAACTATGAGTTAAGCATTTTAAGATGGTTTGAGGGGGTTGAAATCTGATTGAACCGATGAGGGTGAAAACACTAGTTGAAAGTTTTTAAATGGATTACTCCAGCACTTCCATTACATTTACTGACACTGTTTTGCACGGATGATGAATGTCTATTGGTTGGTGAAGGGGTGCTTGAAGCTCTTTTTGGAATTTTTAGAGAATGCAGTTACATCAGAGACTATTTAGCCCAAGAAAGAGCACTTGTATTAAAACTAATTAAAGAAATTGGAAGGCACAATATGGCCGGTGAAGAAAAAAGAAGTCCCGCCTTGCAGGTAAACAAACCATTCAGACACAGACATTGCCTGTCAGTCAACTCAAGCTTAAAATTAGCTGGACCACGTGATCTAAGCTAATGAAGCACAATTTATGATACCATTGTTGTCAGATGTTACTGCTTATTTGAAATATGTTATTGCTCGTAATCTTGACCAACCATTTTGGAGATTTTGGCCTTTCCCTATTAAAGTAGATAGGAGCCATACTTTTACGCCACTTGTATCTAAATAGCTGCCAGGGAGCCTTTCAGAGTGTACATTTGTGTGTGTGTATACCCAGCATAACCCTCACAATCTCTTTTCTCTCTCATCCCTGGTCTCACGTTATGGCCCACTCTCATGATTGAGTCCATCTCCAGTGAGTTTAATCACTATTAGAGATTATGGGTCATGTACATATCAACAGATTTAAAGGTGAAGTGTGTTATTTCTAAACCACCACAGGCACCATAGAGAACTCTATGTATATAAAAAAAAATATGTGTTAATTTTTAGAATGGTCAATGATGGCTTACAATAACAGGGCAAATAAGTCATCACGTATATTCATGATAACAGTTGATAACTGTTTACATGATAACAAAATGTGAGTTTTACTCATGAATGCCTAAAGTACACCTAGGCCTATATACAGTGCATTCATAAAGTATTCAGAGCTGATAAAACTGAAATATCACATTGACATAATATATTTTGCTATGACACTTAAAATTTTGATCAGGTGCATTCCATTTCTCTGGATAATCTGGATAAGATGTTTCTACACTTTGATTGGATTCCACTTGTGGTAAGTTCAATTGATTGGATATGATTTGGAAAGGCACACTCCTGTCTATATAAGATCTCACAGCTGAAAATGTATATCAGAGCATAAACCAAGACATGAGGTCAAAGGAACTGCCTGCAGAGCTCAGAGACAGAATTTTGTCAAGGCACAGATCTGGGGAAGGCTACCAAAAAATGTTGGCTGCATTGAAGGTTCCCAAGAGTACAGTGGCCTCCATAATCTTTAAATGGAAGAAGTTTGGAACAACCAGGACTTTTCCTAGAGCTGGTAGCCCAGCCAAACTGAGCAATCGGGGAGAAGGGCCTTGGTAAGAGAGGTGACCAAGAACCTGATGGTCACTCTGGTTGAGCTCCAGAGATCATGTGTGGAGATGGGAGAAAATTGCAGAAGGACAACATCAGTGCAACACTCCACCGATCTGGGCTTTATGGCAGAGTGGCCTGACGGAAGCCTCTCCTCAGTGCAAGGGACATGGAAGCCTGCTTGGAATTAGCAAAAAAGCACTTAAAGGACCCTCAGACTGTGAGAAACAAGATTCTCTGGTCTGGAGGAAACCAGGCACCATTCATCACTTGCGCAATACTCTCCCAACAGTGAAGCGTACTGGTGGTAGCATCATACTTGGGGTGTTTTTCAGCAGCAGGGACTGGGTGACTGGTCAGGGTTGAAGGAAAGCTGAATGCAGCAAAATGCAGAGATATACTTAATGAAAACCTGGTCCAGAGCGCTCAGAACCTTGACTGGGCTGAAGGTTCCCTTTCCAACAGGACAATGACCCAAAGCACTCAGTCAAGACAATGCAAGAGTGGCTTTGAGACAACTCTGTGAATGTCCTTGAGTGGCCCAGCCAAAGCCCGGACTTCAACCCTCTGGAGAGACCTAAAAATGGCTGTCCACCAATGGTCCCCATACAACCAGACAGAGCTTGAGTGGATCTTAATTCTTAAAGGATTTTAAAGAAGGATCTTAAAGAAGAAAGAGCCCAAATCTAGGTGTGCAAAGCTTGTTGCCCCATACCAAATAGACTTGAGGCTGTAATCACTACCAAATGTGCTTCAAGTAAGCACTAAGTATCTGAATAATTTTCTCAATGTGATTGTGAGAGATCAACCAGGTTTGATTCCACCCTCCACTCAATGATCACTCTCACCGGATTACTAATCACACACACCTGTTCACAATTAACAAACTCACCAACTTGCACTATAAAGCACTCACCGAAACCCCAGTTCAACGTCAAGCCTCCAACAGGAACAAACCCTCACCGTGATCTTCTGAACCCCTGAAACTTCCCGATTGCTGACAAGTAACTTTGAAACTTACCTGAATGCTTCTAACTTCTATGTCCACATTCTGTTGTCTCCAGGACTCCTGTTACATTTCCTATCGCCAGTGCCCTTGTATCCCTCTGATCTGCCAGTGAGTCTTCTGATCCCGTTTCCAAGTATCTGCTTCTTAAAAGAGAGGATTTGCATCACTGTCCTGTGATTACTTGATTCCCACATTCCCGAAGTGGTTGTGCTTACCTGTTGCCTGTCCGGCATCAAGTGATCTTCACCGTGTCTGCACTTGAACTGACAAATTACTCACCCTCACTCTTGCCACCTAAAATAAAGCTGTGTTTGGATTCACTTACCTCTGCCTCCGTCTGTATATCCTGACAGAAGGCTTGACCGAACACCGTCATGGATCCCACACAACCCGAAGACGGCACTTCCGCAAACCCCGCTTCTTCTCTGGTGTATGTCGCCAACTCCGTCTCCCAACCAGCGCCCTTCTCAGGTCGGGCGGAGGATTGCAACGGTTTCTTGCTGCAGTGCTCGCTCGCCCTTGAGCAACAACCTCAATTGTATCCTACAGAAAGATCAAAGATCTCCTTCATTATCCAGCAATTATCCGGGTCAGCATTAAGGTGGGCTGAGACTTTATGGTTTCAAGGGACTTCGTTAACCTCTTCACTGCAGAGTTTCATCACTCACTTCAAGGAAGTGTTTGGGCGCCCGGCAGAAGATTCGTCTGTAAGCGAGCAGCTGTTACGGTTGCGTCAAGGTAAAAGATCCGTCTCTGAGTATTCTCTGGAATTCCGAACTCTAGCATCAGCAAGTGGGTGGGACGAAAAGGCTCTCCTTGCTGTTTTTCGAAGAGGACTGAACCCCACGCTGCGTCTCCAGCTTGCCATTTACGACGACTCTCTAGGACTTGAAAAGTTTATGCAGCAGACTCTCCGAGTGCATCAAAGATCTCAAAACTGCTATCTAGAAATCCAACCACCAGCCCCCGTACTTCATCAAGCTTCACCTGAATTCTACTCAGAACCGAGGTTGGAAAGATGCAAGTGGAAACCCAACGACTGTCTCAAGCTGAACGCAATCGCCACCGAGAATTAAGATTATGCCTATACTGTGGGATTGAGGGTCATTTCCTCCGTGCATGCCCATCACGCCCCCCTCATCGACTCGTAAGTTCAGTTCTTCACCACCCTGTGGTCTCAACACCGTTAACCATATCAGTGACTCTGAAATCTACAAATTTTCACGCTTCAGTCACGGCCATCGTGGACTCCGGGTCGGCCGGCGATTTCATATCAGGAAGTCTCTGCAAAAAACTCAAACTCCAGAGATCCAACACAGCCAAACCATACTCCATCCATGCTGTGACTGGCGAAATCATCAACAAAGGGTACGTAACATCTCGCATCAACCCCATTACTTTATGTGTTGAGAACACTCATCAAGAGTCATTTGAACCGCTCATTCTTGAAAATAGCCTAACTGACATAATCCTTGGGCGCCCATGGCTCATCCGTCATCAACCTACCATTAATTGGAAATCTGGCAAGATTCTGAATTGGGGTTGCGACTGCCTACCGACTAACCTTGCATCCCCTGTATCCCCATCCATCGAAGCACCTAAGTCAATTTCAGTGAGTTCAACTTCCGTCGAAAGCCCGACAGAAAACCTATCTGTGATTATTCCTCCAGTGTACTCCTCTTTTGCTGATGTGTTCAATCCGGTGGCAGCTTCCAGGTTGCCGCCACACCGACGATGGGACTGCGCTATTGACTTGACTCCAGGAGAACCCATTCCCAGGGGTCGAGTATACGCCTTGTCCATTCCTGAACAAACAGCTATGCAGAAATACATCGAGGCAGCTCTACACCAGGGGTATATCAGACCATCCACCTCACCTGCTTCCGCCAGTTTCTTCTTTGTCCCCAAGAAAGATGGAGGGTTAAGGCCATGCATAGATTACAGAAAACTCAATAAGATCACCGTCAAATTCAGTTACCCACTCCCTCTTGTCCCATCTGCCCTCGAACAACTTCGAGAGGCAAAGATCTTCACCAAACTCGACCTAAGAAGTGCATACAATCTGATTAGGATACGAGAGGGGGATGAGTGGAAGACAGCATTCATTATCCCCGCAGGACACTATGAATACTTGGTGATGCCGTATGGCCTGGTAAATGCCCCTTCTGTGTTTCAAAGTTTTATGGATGAAGTTCTCAGAGATTTCCTAAACCACTTTGTGTTGGTCTATATCGACGACATCCTAATCTACTCGAAAGATCCAGTTGAACACCAACGTCATGTCTCCCTAGTGCTCCAAAGGCTCTGAGATTTCTCCCTGTTCTTGAAGGCAGAGAAGTGCCAGTTCCATCAGCCCACTGTCGAATTCCTGGGTTATCACCTTAGTGAGCGAGGAGTTGAGATGGATGACCACAAGACCAGGGTCATCACCTCCTGGCCCACACCGCAGACGGTAAAGGAACTGCAAAGATTCCTGGGGTTCTCAAATTTCTACCGCCGGTTCATTAATAATTATAGCATGTTAACAGCTCCACTAACCTCCCTCCTAAAGGGAAAACCAAAGACCCTTTCTTGGAACCCTGATGCCGAACATGCCTTTCAGTCTCTCAAGATTGCCTTCACCAGTGCGCCCCTGCTCCGTCACCCAGATCCTGAGAGGGTCTTCCTCGTCGAGGTAGATGCCTCTGATACCGGGGTAGGAGCTATCCTCTCACAGTGCTCAGAACACGCTTCCAAACCCATGCCCTGCGCATTTTTCCCACGCAAACTATCCACTGCGGAGAGCAATTATGACATCGGCATCCGAGAACTCCTGGCCGTTAAACTCGCCCTGGAAGAGTGGAGACACTGGTTGGAGGGGGCCAAGCACCCGTTCATCGTCCTTACTGACCACAAGAATCTTCAGTATTTGAAGGAAGCCAAGAGACTCAACCCCCGTCAAGCCAGATGGGCCCTGTTCTTTACTCGGTTTCACTTCCACATATCCTATCGTCCAGGCTCAAAAAACATTCGAGCGGACGCCTTGTCGCATCTCCATGCCCCCGAAGCACCCCAGGAAGAGCCCGAAGCCATCCTGCCTGAAAAGTTATTTGTTCAACCCATCCAGTGGGATCTCGACGAACAACTCCGCGAAATGTCACTACGCGTCCCTAGTCCCCCGGAATGTCCCGCTGGTAAGATCTATGTGCCAGAAGATTTCCGCACGTCTCATCTCCTCTGCCCATTCGTCTGTTGGGACAGGTCACCCAGGTATCAGTAAGACTCACTCGACTGTCCAGCTCAAATACTGGTGGCCAAATATGCGAGGGGACATTACGATGTTTATTCAGGGATGCGCTCTCTGCGCCATGACTAAAGTTCCTCGTCATCTACCCACTGGAAAATTGCTACCACTGCCCATCCCACACTGGCCCTGGTCCCATATTGGGGTAGATTACGTCACAGACCTTCCCGCCTCTGATGGCTATACCTGCATCCTTGTGGCCATAGATCGATTCTCAAAAGCCTGCAAGTTAATCCCCCTAAAGAAACTGCCCACAGCCTTTAACACCGCAGAGTTACTCCTAGAGCATGTCTTTCGCAACTTCGGTATTCCAGAAGATATCGTGTCCGACAGGGGGCCCCAGTTCATCTCCAGGGTGTGGCGAGCGTTCTTTACCCTGTTGAACGTGACGGTAAGCCTAACATCAGGCTATCACCCACAGTCTAATGGCCAAACCGAACACAAGATCCAGGATATCAGCCATTTCCTCCGTACACTCTGCCATTCCAACCAGCACACTTGGAACCGATATTTGATCTGGGTGGAGTATGCCCAAAACTCTCTCCGGCAGGCATCTACAAACTTAACCCCTTTCCAGTGTGTTCTGGGTTACCAGCCACCATTATTCCCCTGGTCTGGTGAGCCCTCCGAGGTACCCGCGGTCAACACATGGTTCCAAGACAGTGAGAGAGTATGGAATCAGGCGCACCATCATCTCCAGCAAGCTATTAATCGCCAGCAACACTTTGCAAATCCCCGTCGCCGTCAGGCTCCCAATTACCAACCTGGGCAACTAGTATGGCTTTCCACACGGGATATCCGTCTGAAACAACCCTGCCGTAAGTTAAGCCCTAAATACATTGGTCCATTTCCCGTTGAAAGACAAGTCAACCCAGTCACCTACCAACTTCGTCTACCTGCTCAGTATCGCATCCACCCCACTTTTCACGTCTCCCTCCTGAAACCCCATCACTCACCTGTACCTGCTCCCTCTGCAGACCCTGTCCCTGAGGATATTTCCCCAATACCGCCCATTGAAACCGAGCCCATCTACACAGTGAAGGAGATATTGGACTCCCGACGTCGAGGTGGCCGACTCGAATACCTGGTGGATTGGGAAGATTACGGACAGGAAGAGAGATGCTGGGTACCCCGTAATGATATCCTCAACCCCAATCTACTCACCGAGTTTCATGCTCAACACCCTGGGAGACCGGCACCACGACCTCAAGGTAGGCCCCCACGACGTCGGGGTCCAAGGTCCGCTGGCGCAGACTCTGGAGGGGGGGTACTGTGAGAGATCAACCAGGTTTGATTCCACCCTCCACTCAACGATCACTCTCACTGGATTACTAATCACACACACCTGTTCACAATTAACAAACTCACCAACTTGCACTATAAAGCACTCACCGAAACCCCAGTTCAACGTCAAGCCTCCAACAGGAACAAACCCTCACCGTGATCTTCTGAACCCCTGAAACTTCCCGATTGCTGACAAGTAACTTTGAAACTTACCTGAATGCTTCTAACTTCTATGTCCACATTCTGTTGTCTCCAGGACTCCTGTTACATTTCCTATCGCCAGTGCCCTTGTATCCCTCTGATCTGCCAGTGAGTCTTCTGATCCCGTTTCCAAGTATCTGCTTCTTAAAAGAGAGGATTTGCATCACTGTCCTGTGATTACTTGATTCCCACATTCCCGAAGTGGTTGTGCTTACCTGTTGCCTGTCCGGCATCAAGTGATCTTCACCGTGTCTGCACTTGAACTGCCAAATTACTCACCCTCACTCTTGCCACCTAAAATAAAGCTGTGTTTGGATTCACTTACCTCTGCCTCCGTGTGTATATCCTGACAGTGATTTTTACGTTTTTTTTTTTATTTTTAATACATTTGCAAATTTATCAAAAATCAGTTTTTTGCTTTGTTATTATGGGGGTATGGAGTGTAAAAATAATTATTTATAGCATTTTAGCATAAGGCTGCAACATAACAAATGTGAAAAAAACGAAGGGGTCTCAATACTCACCGAATGTACGTATGTCAACGTAAAACACATTTTTAACCCAGCCACAGTCTATCCCCAATGAAAGTATGCAAACATCATTTGAAATCTGAAAATCTGGAAAAAATATTTACTATAATGGCCTATAGTAGTTAAAATAAGGAGAAAGACAACAGTAGAAAATATTTATCTAGCATTCAGAATCTGTCTGAATGGAAGGTGATGTGGATACAATGGGGTTATGTGTCTTGGGGATAAGGGGAACATGATGAATGCTTTTGCCATAACATTTTGCGCTTGGACAACTATTGACAATATTTGTTATTCATGTCCCCATAAACATCAGAAATGATATATGTAAAATCATCAAAAACTTCCTAAATAAGAACTGGTCTGCCAGAGTAGCAGCATAAATCCTTCAGCCACGAAGTCAGTAATCAAATCAGTTCTTTCCTCAGATATTGCATTTGTAATGCAAATGTGACTGATGTTGCTTATTCCTGAGCAGAATAAATGGAGAGGGGGAAGAACACATGGGAGGAATGTACACATTAAAAACATATTTCTGAGCATTGTAACACCTTTATGAATTTTGTCACCCCCAAGCAAATCTTATGTATACAATATATATGTACAGTATAGATACTGTATGTGTGTGTGTTCGTGCATGCATATATGCACATTTTTGTGCATTTATCTGATATATAGACTATTAAAGATACAAAGAATTAAACTTATATATATATAAATATATATATATATATATACACTCACCTAAAGGATTATTAGGAACACCACACCAATACTGTGTTTGACCCCCTTTCGCCTTCAGAACTGCCTTAATTCTACGTGGCATTGATTCAACAAGGTGCTGAAAGAATTCTTTAGAAATGTTGGCCCATATTGATAGGATAGCATCTTGCAGTTGATGGAGATTTGTGGGATGCACATCCAGGGCACGAAGCTCCCGTTCCACCACATCCCAAAGATGCTCTATTGGGTTGAGATCTGGTGACTGTGGGGGCCATTTTAGTACAATGAACTCATTGTCATGTTCAAGAAACCAATTTGAAATGATTCGAGCTTTGTGACATGGTGCATTATCCTGCTGGAAGTAGCCATCAGAGGATGGTACATGGTGGCCATAAAGGGATGGACATGGTCAGAAACAATGCTCAGGTAGGCCGTGGCATTTAAACGATGCCCAATTGGCACTAAGGGGCCTAAAGTGTGCCAAGAAAACATCCCCCACACCATTACACCACCACCACCAGCCTGCACAGTGGTAACAAGGCATGATGGATCCATGTTCTCATTCTGTATACGCCAAATTCTGATTCTACCATCTGAATGTCTCAACAGAAATCGAGACTCATCAGACCAGGCAACATTTTTCCAGTCTTCAACTGTCCAATTTTGGTGAGCTCTTGCAAATCAGCTCTTTTTCCTATTTGTAGTGGAGATGAGTGGTACCCGGTGGGGTCTTCTGCTGTTGTCTTCTGCTGTTGCTGTCCGCCTCAAGGTTGTGCGTGTTGTGGCTTCACAAATGCTTTGCTGCATACCTCGGTTGTAACGAGTGGTTATTTCAGGCAAAGTTGCTCTTCTATCAGCTTGAATCAGTCGGCCCATTCTCCTCTGACCTCTAGCATCAACAAGGCATTTTCGCCCACAGGACTGCCGCATACTGGATGTTTTTCCCTTTTCACACCATTCTTTGTAAACCCTAGAAATGGTTGTGCATGAAAATCCCAGTAACTGAGCAGATTGTGAAATACTCAGACCGGCCCGTCTGTCACCAACAACCATGCCACGCTCAAAATTGCTTAAATCACCTTTCTTTCCCATTCTGACATTCAGTTTGGAGTTCAGGAGATTGTCTTGACCAGGACCACACCCCTAAATGCATTGAAGCAACTGCTATGTGATTGGTTGAGTAGATAATTGCTTTAATGAGAAATTGAACAGGTGTTCCTAATAATCCTTTAGGTGAGTGTATATATATATATATATATATATATATATATATATATATATATATATATATATAATATAGATAATAATTAATTTGTATTAAAATGTAACAAAAGCACATTTAAATTTTGTGAAATCTACCAGCACAACCATTGCGATCGACGTATTGGGCATCCCTGTTCTATGTGACTCTCAGGACACTCCTCGATCTCCGTAGTGTTGTGATACGTCATATTCATGTAGCAGCAGTGGTGATGAGAGAACGTGCTGTAGAAACAATTTAGAGAGGAGAAATCAATCTACATATAAAATATTGGTCACAAATTATTTATCACTTACCAAATAATAAAAGTATAGTGCATCTACTAATAATTATATATAAATAAATAGATTTTTACCGATGCAAATGTTAGAAACGATGCATCGCGATACAAATGCCAACTTGTATCCGATGCACACTTTTTTAAATCGATGCATCGCATCGTTAACTTTTATGCCAATGCACAGATGCGAATCGGTGAATCTTACCATGCTTAATACACACATAGTATAGTGTTGGAGTGCTGATGGTTTCAGACCATCAGTGCTCATGGAACGTCTCTCGTCCAATTAGATTCGAGGACCGGAACTAACTGTTACTACCTTATTAGAGTGAGTAATTCCAGCCCTATCAAAACATGTTCATTCTATAAATTATAAATGAGTCTGCAAAATAACTGAGTAAACCCAACTTAATCGGATGATTTCCAACCTGACATACTTATGATAAATTGTCCTTATAGAGAGCTAATGGGAAGAACCTTTATATTCAAGATAACCCATTGTTGACATTTACTCTCACGGATACAACTGATGCCAAAATATTTGTGAATGAGTGAATACTGTGTTAGTGAATTTCATGTATATTAAAGAAGGTGCCACTTATGGGGCTTTTCCACTGCACGGTACAACTCGACTCAACCCGACTCTGCTTGCTTTTTGGGGGTTTTCCACTGTGGATAGTACCTGGTACCTGATACTTTTTTTAGTACCACCTCGATCGAGGTTCCAAGCGAGCCGAGCCTATTTGACATACTAAATGTGATGTCAAAATTCACCAGATCACTGATTGGTCAGGGAGAATCGTCACTATCAGCGTCACTAGATTTCCAACAAGCGACATCAACCCACTAGTTTTAAAGTTAGCAACAGCGATAGCGGTATCATTTGTTCACACGACTTTCGAATTGTGAAAAAAGGTTACCACCGGACCTACAAACAGTGTAGGGAAAATAAAAAAAACTTGAAAGTGACTACAGAACTATCAAGGAAAAGTGGAAGTGGTTCGACCAAATGGACGCTATCTAAACCGGCGAGCAATGGGAGGGAGAGTGACCTGGACTGGCGTTGATCCACGATGGAGGATGGTATATTTTGTTACGTTAACTCTATATTCTGCTTGAAAGCTTCACTTTCTTTAGTTGACCAGCTACTGGAAGCTTGCTTCTAAAACAACCAGGCCAATTCAACCGTTACACTTGTGTAAAATCACCATGCAACAACTGCTTTATGCAGCACAATGAGCTAGTAGCTAACAGCTAGTGGTCGTGTTATTGTTTTGGTCAGTTTGTGTCATGTTTAAGATGATGTCATGGCAGTAGAGGCGGCGGAACTATGAAGATCAGCCTATAATCCCACCCACGTTGAGGTGTCACTAATCTGCAATGGAAATGGAAGCTCAGAAAAGTAAAGTGAGTAGAGTTGAGGCGTGTCGAACCGTAACATGCAGTGGAAAAGTGCCATTAGTTAGAACCATCACTATTCTCCTCCATGATGGTGAATTTAAAGGCAAAGTTCACACAAGAATTGAAATTTTGTCTTAATTTACTTACACTCATGTTGTTCAAAAACCATTCTACTTTCATTCTACTGTGGAACACAAAAGAAGAAATTTAAATTAATATTCCGGTCTTTCTTTACAATACAATAGCAGTGGACATTTATTCAATTTCAAGCTTCAAAATGGATGCAAAAGTATCAGAAATGTAGTCCATTCAACTTGTGTGTCATATTTCAAGTCTTCTGAAAGCATATAATAGTGTTTAGTGGGAAAAAAAAGCCTTACATTTAAATTTTTCAGTAAACATCTTGTCGCTCATCAAGAACTTGCACTGTTTAGCGCTAAAAACTAGCAAGTTCTTGAGTGAGAACCCAGTGAACGCAAAACAGCATAAGTAACACACACAAAAGAAACAGCTAACACAACTATAACCCCTGTTACAACAACTCTAAACATTCCCTATTTGTCCCCAATACCTTGCTCACGGCTACCTAATTTAATATTCAGGAGGAAGAACCTATATGACCACTGCCCCCAAATACTGTGCAGAGATGCACAGACATAGCCTCAGCTGAAACAACAATAATTTTGGAGTTGTAATTAATTGATGTAGGTTAGCCTACTTAAATACCCAGAGAATATACATTAAAAAAACATTTGGCAAATGTTAAAATCTATCTAAAGAGCAAAATGATGGCCAAATTTATTTTAAAAAAATGTTTTTGTGTGTACCTTACCTTGATCATTACAGAGATAAAAAAAGAAACCCTGCATTCTCATGTCTAGCTTCCTAAAATTCAAACACTCATCCTACTCTTAGTTCAGATACAACTCATGACTTTGATCCCACCGACCAGCAAAGAGAGTTTCCTGTTAGGGTCCATAGAAAGCACAAAGACAAAATTACTTAATTAAAAACTTCAAATGTCAATCTTAAAAATCTACACATGCAGCTGACTCTATGAATGTAAGGGCCTTAACCTCCAATCCTCTTCTGCCTCTCAAAGCCAATGTATCATGTTGACTAAGGTATAATCTGGTTGGCAGAACAACCATGCTTAGCCAGGTGAAACAGATACACAGACTGTACAAACACACTCTCCATCCCATTCTTCTACCCTTTGCACACACTCATGCAAAGATACTGAATTCACACTGGGAAAGCTATAATCCTCTACAGTCAATTAAGATTCACACACCCAAGTACACATATGCATGCACAAGAACTAGCATCTCTTTGTGAAATGTATATGGCCTTACCTGTTGTCTACTATAACATAAAGGATTACGGGGGTCAAATAATTTTAGACTGACAGACAGTTGCAGACATCATGAAAATCAAACCTCTAGGGTCTCTGTGTCACTATCCAAATAAACCCAGCATTAAGAACCATTCTCCACTCGTAGTCCTCAAAACAGTTATTCTCAACTGATGGGTCATGTCACAAAAATCAGAATCAGAATCAGCTTTATTGCCAAGTATGCTTACATGTACAAGGAATTTGTCTTTGTGACAGGAGCTTCCAGTGTACAACAATACAAAAACAGCAGCAAGACATAGATAATTAAAAACAAAAACAAAAAAAATAATAATACTAATAAATAAATATACATATACACTCACCTAAAGGATTATTAGGAACACCTGTTCAATTTCTCATTAATGCAATTATCTAATCAACCAATCACATGGCAGTTGCTTCAATGCATTTAGGGGTGTGGTCCTGGCCAAGACAATCTCCTGAACTCCAAACTGAATGTCAGAATGGGAAAGAAAGGTGATTTAAGCAATTTTGAGCGTGGCATGGTTGTTGGTGCCAGACGGGCTGGTCTGAGTATTTCACAATCTGCTCAGTTACTGGGATTTTCATGCACAACCATTTCTAGGGTTTACAAAGAATGGTGTGAAAAGGGAAAAACATCCAGTATGCGGCAGTCCTGTGGGCGAAAATGCCTCGTTGATGCTAGAGCTCAGAGGAGAATGGGCCGACTGATTCAAGCTGATAGAAGAGCAACTTTGCCTGAAATAACCACTCGTTACAACCGAGGTATGCAGCAAAGCATTTGTGAAGCCACAACACGCACAACCTTGAGGCGGATGGGCTACAACAGCAGAAGACCCCACCGGATACCACTCATCTCCACTACAAATAGGAAAAAGAGGCTACAATTTGCAAGAGCTCACCAAAATTGGACAGTTGAAAACTGGAAAAATGTTGCCTGGTCTGATGAGTCTCGATTTCTGTTGAGACATTCAGATGGTAGAGTCAGAATTTGACGTAAACAGAATGAGAACATGGATCCATCATGCCTTTTTACCACTGTGCAGGCTGGTGGTGGTGGTGTAATGGTGTGGGGATGTTTTCTTGGCACACTTTAGGCTCCTTAGTGCCAATTGGGCATCGTTTAAATGCCACGGCCTACCTGAGCATTGTTTCTGACCATGTCCATCTCTTTATGGCCACCATGTACCCATCCTCTGATGGCTACTTCCAGCAGGATAATGCACCATGTCACAAAGCTCGAATCATTTCAAATTGGTTTCTTGAACATGACAATGAGTTCACTGTACTAAAATGGCCCCCACAGTCACCAGATCTCAACCCAATAGAGCATCTTTGGGATGTGGTGGAACGGGAGCTTCGTGCCCTGGATGTGCATCCCACAAATCTCCATCAACTGCAAGATGCTATCCTATCAATATGGGCCAACATTTCTAAAGAATGCTTTCAGCACCTTGTTGAATCAATGCCACGTAGAATTAAGGCAGTTCTGAAGGTGAAAGGGGGCCAAACACAGTATTAGTATGGTGTTCCTAATAACCCTTTAGGTGAGTGTATATACATGCACTCAGACACTCACATTCATACATACCCACATACACACACGTAGTGCAAATCTATTACAAATCCGTTATATAAAGAACACAAATACAGTATATTATTATTGTACTATTATTAAATGGGCCAAAAGGTCTGTTCTGTTCTGTTCTTGTCATGGACAGCAAAGGAAATGCATTGCTAAATGTGAATCATAAAATGCAACAAAACAAATAATCATTTAAAGTTAGAATAGCAAAATAAAAAAGTTTAAAGGAGAAAATAGTTCCAATCACTATCATTTTAATTTCAAAGGCTGTGCATCCAATCCAAATCTATAGTGTTTTGGCACAAATTAATCTCTCTCTGCTGAACACTAGCTGAACACTTGTTCCATGTTTTCAGCTGGAAAATCACATTTCTGATTTTCCTAGGTAGCCTATTTCATGTTAAAAAACTTTGTAAATTGTTTGGCCTATGGTAAATATATTTCAATATTTGATTTTAAGGACAGTTTTGTTTAGTTTTTTATGATAACAAGATTTTTGTTCAGTTTTAGGTCACCACTTGATGTCCAGAATCTAAATCTGGGTCCTGAACTACTGTTCTATAACATGTTCAATGTCAAATTTATGTTACACCTTTGTTGTCCCATTTGGATCAAAATAGATATCAGATGAAAACATCTAATATTAGGATGCATCATGCAGCGTGAATGTTTACCGTGTTTAAACAGCTTCTTCTGGCATCATGGTGCAGCTGGTGGCCTCAATATGTCCATTCATTTACTCTGATATCTAAAGATTAAAGGGAGAATTGGTGGTTTGATGTTCTGTAATCTGACGCATGTGACAAATGGTCCCAAGCAAGACCAGTCCAAAACACATCTCATGATGTATGATCTAAGAGGCTGACCAGTGGTCAGAACTAAATATTGAATGAGGTACATGGGAGTGAACATGTGTTTTTACATTTCCATTTATTCATTTAGCAGATGTTGTCATCCAAATGAGAAATGTGAGCATGTGAAAATAATGGGTGGCAAATTTGCGGCTAGTTTGCCAGAACACTTGTTCTCTTACGAGAGGTTCTCTCGTATTGCGTAAGCTAGCTTACACTACGGGAAAGATTCAGCGACTAGCCGCGTCCTTTCAGATGAACAGCCTCACGCCTCTGAAAAAATTTCAGAGAATGCTAGGTTACATGGCTTTACTGTGCATGCGCCCGCTTCAGCATTGGCTAAACACCCGCGCGTCTCGCCGGGCTTGGGCCACGGGCCGCCAGCCGATCAGAGTGACTCAGACCTGTATCTCAGCTCTGCAGCCCTGGGCAGTGGCCGAATGGTATCAAAAGCTCCTTCACATAAATTGTCTGGAAATGATAGCGGTCGAGTACGCCGCTGGCGCTTCCTCCCGGTCATTCAGGGTCACCACGTCCTGGTCCGTTCGGACAACAGATCTGTGGTATCCTATCTAAACCGTCAGGGCGGTGTCAGATCCAGGAACCTCTTCCATCTGACAAAACGCATACTGAGTTGGTCCCAGTGCCACCTGCGCTCGCTGAGGGCGACACACGTGCCAGGCCACCTGATCGACGGCCCAGACAGACTGTCCAGAGACAATATTTCCCCAGGGGAATGGTCCCTGCACGCTCAAACATTCCAGAAGTTATGGAGTATATTCGGCAGAGCAGAGATAGACCTCTTTGCGTCAGAAGAGAACTCTCACTGCCCAGTATTTTTCTCGAAAAGCGAGGACGCGCTGGCCCAGGACTGGCCCAACCGCCCGCTTTACACCTTCCCTCCCGTCTCGCTATTGCCACAGGTAATGCAGAGGATCAGGGAAACGCGTCACTCGGTGCTCCTCATAGCCCCGCGCTGGGAGAATCAGACATGGTTCCCGGAGATTAAGCGGCTGTCACTGACAGCCCCGTGGCCCATTCCAGTGAGAGCAGATCTCCTCTCTCAAGCTCGCGGCACGATCTGGCATCCCCACCCAGAGCGCTGGGTGCTGCAAGCGTGGGTGATCAACGACTACCCGTCGCTTTGCCAGAAGGGGTAATAAACACTATCATACACGCTAGAGCCCTTTCCACGAGAAGACTCTATGCGTCCAAATGGTCTGTGTTTTCAAAATGGTGCACCGACAGAGACCTGGACCCACGGACATGTGGGGTGTCATCGCTGCTCGTGTTTTTACAAGAGCTGCTGGATAAGGGCAGATCCCCATCCACGCTCAAAGTGTACGTGGCGGCCATCGCGGCGTTCGCTGAACCCCTGCAGTCACTGGGAAAAAACAAGTTGGTCATCCGCTTCCTCAGGGGAGCTAGAAGGATGAACCCCCCGTGCCCCCCATCGGCTCCTATCTGGGATCTTTCCGTAGTTCTCGAAGCTATGAAAGCCCCCCCTTTCGAACCGCTTCAATCCGTGGATTTGAAATACCTTTCACTCAAAACCGTTTTTCTGACTGCCCTGTCATCAGTTAAACGTGTGGGAGACCTTCACGCGCTGTCTGTCAGCGCTGCGTGTCTTGAGTTTGGACCAAGTGACTCCAAGGTCATTTTAAAGCCTAAACACGGCTATGTCCCCAAGGTGATCGGTAGCAGAAATCATTTCCCTATCAGCGCTGCCAGCATCCGATAGCGAACGCGACGCCAATCTCCTTTGCCCAGTCAGAGCACTGAGATTGTATACTGCGCGCTCCGCCTCTTTCAGACGCTCTGAGCAGCATTTCGTTTCGTTCGGAGGGCGCACCAAGGGTTTCGCCGCCTCGAAACAGACACTGTCTAGATGGATAGTGGACGCTATTGCTGCCGCGTACGCGTCAAAGGACCTACCATGCCCGTTAGGCATTAGGGCTCACTCCACTAGAGGCATGGCCTCTTCGTGGGCATGGTCCAGCGGGATTTCCATTCACGACATATGTTTGGCAGCGGGCTGGGCTTCCCCCTCCATCTTTGTCAGATTTTACAATCTGGAAGTGCCCGCCCTGCAGGCGAAACTTCTAGCGGTTTAATACGCTACAGCTCCCCTGGTGAGCTGCACTGATGGGACACATTCCACACAGACCGGCACCGCCGCTCTGTCTTTTCCTTCCCACTATGTGCTTATGTATTACACACACACACTGGCCCGCACTCTTGCCGGCCAAATATTATTTCCCCACTCACAAGGGCTCCCCCGGGTCCCCTCACCCCCGGGGCTCATGCAGTGGATGCTTGGCGCGCATGGCGTTGACAATGGGTTCCCGTAGCGTAAGCTAGCTTACGCAATACGAGAGAACCTCTCGTAAGAGAACGAATCGGTTACCTTACGTAACCTTGGTTCTCTCTAGAAGAGGGAATGAGTATTGCGTAGCCGGCCGTGCTCGCGCCACGAGCGATTTTCGCTTCGTTCAATGAAAACCAGGGTTCCAGCCTACGAACTTACGCTTATATGCACTCTAGCCACGCCCATTTTGGCGCGCTTTGATGCAGTGACGGCGCGGGCGCCTGTCATTGGATGCAAGTTCACTCAAGTTCGTCTATAGACTGCAGCAGTTGCCGCAGAGCAACCTATGAGCTCGCTAGCTAGCCCGCTCAAGGTATGCAGTTGCTGCACTGCGTTGACAATGGATACAAAATTAAGGATAATTTTTTGGCTTCAATATCTCAGAAAAGATGAATCTTTCCCGTAGCGTAAGCTAGCTTACGCAATACTCGTTCCCTCTTCTAGAGAGAACCGAGGTTACGTAAGGTAACCGATTCGTTTTTAATAAAAGTTGTCAGTTATTGACATTGCTGCACCACAATGGACAAAGAAACCGTAACTGTATCAATGAGCACAGTTTGGTACAGAATGGCATGATTCAGCAATGGTAAGTTTTCGGCCTGATGATGGTAAAGCATCTAAAATGTCAATGCTGGTTCACCAGCTGGACTAGCACTAAACTAACATAAACCAGTCTGGACCAGCTTGGAAATTAATTCTGCCCTAATCTGGTTTATTCAGCAGAGAATACAAACAGAATCTATTAATCCAAAAATGAAATCAATACAAGTAGTGCTGCAGTACAACATTTATTAAGTACTAGAATAGTACAAGTGTAGAGAAGAATACGTTTAACTAAATTAGAATGAATTACATGATATGCTGATTAATTAATCACATACTTTATAATAATTATAAAATTTATGTATAATAAATCTTATAATTCAGAGAATTCAAATACATTACATCTTATAGGGCTACATATATTGTGGCAGCAGACAAGCATTTAGACAATACCAAAGATGGCTTTAGACATCAAAATATATATATTAAATAAAAGTATGCTTTACGGCAGGTCTATAATTCAGAAACAGAACAAATCTAAACAAACGTCACCAAATATGGCTTTATTTGTTTGCAACAATCACACATTCACACAGAAGAGGTCGCACAAACAAATAAGATAAACGCAGACACATATGCACACATCAACTGGTAAAACTAAAGAGCCAGAAAAGGCCAAAATCCCAAACTGAAGCGTGACGGATGTCCATCTGCCTAAGCAAAATATCAGCCCCAGAGTGCAGTCATGCATAACATTAAACAAAAGCCATGAGAAACACTACTGGAATAATCAACACATACAGTCAATACACAGAAGAGAAAGCAATAAGCACACACTTGGCTCAAATGCAAACAAAAACATGGGCATGGACCCTACTACATTTAAACATGCAAAATTCAAACACACTAACACACAACAAACACTCTATAGCTTACACTACCATGCAGTCGTGGCAGTAGCTGATAAACCAGTGAGAAGCCACTAGTCCTAGTCCTGAGCTTTGATGGATCGCCATTAGTAACATGCCAAGACCATCACAGGGGACACTGCACTGATTAATGTTCAGGGAGATCAACAACACACATACATAAACACAAACACACAAAAACATTAACACGCTGACAAACACACACTAATTCAAATGTATACACAACAACAACATGCATACTAAATGAAGTCCTTCTGCATATTCACACCAAGAAATATGGTTGAAGGAACATGCATGTTTATCAGCATCACAGGAAATTAGTGCAAGGTCCTGTCAGGATAAGGTCTTCCCTTCAGTTATATTTATAGAGGGAATACGTCCCCAGAGAGAGTGTGCAAACACACAGACTCTAACACACCAGCAAAGTCAGATGCATACACGCATGGGGATTTGTTGAAGACACATTGGCAAAACAACAGGAAAGGAAAAGGAGCATAACTGCTCAGTTATGAAAAAACAGTGAACTACCTTAGGAAGCATTTTTAAGACATCATACATTTAGGTGTGCAACCAAACTGAAGGATGTTCCAAAAGGTTGGTAATTGAATTATGCTGCCCCCTAAGAAACTTTGTTTTGGCCAATATTTATGTGTGCTATGTATTTTATGCTTATAAGAGTTACACTCTTAGCTTAGCAAAATGCTAATATTAAATAGACCTATTCTTGTGAAGTGATGTCTTTTAGGGGCACCTGCAGGATTTATTCCATGTTCCAGACAAAGTTGTCTATGGGAATACCCAATTTAAAATTTTCCAACATTTCCAAATTGCAGAATTCAATATTTTGTGTTATGCCAATTGTTTGCGCTGTGCACTCCTCACAAAAAACAAGCTGCAAACTTGCCGCAAATTCGCCATTAATTATTATCACATGCAAAAGAATAATTTCAGACTGGTTTTTTTACCCGTTTGGCCAATTAACATAAAAGAACCGACTCATATGAATGATTCATTCGCAAATCAGGCATCGTTAGTTCTAAATTCTAAACAGTTGACAGAAACACGCAACACACGTCACGATTGCTGAAATATTGTCATTAAACATTTTTCTTAGGTCAGTCGGAGAGCTCATGATATGCACAGTGCAAACAGCCGAACAGCTGCAGGCTCCACTGATGTCTTTGTAAGTATAACATTCCAGGTTAGTTGTCAGACATATTCAAAACAACAATGTGTTTCATTCATAGTGACTCGTAGAGCTATTGAACTAGGAACTACTTAAACAAAAATTTGTACCATGCTGTTTGATGACTGGGTGTTACCTGGATGCCTTGAACTAACAAATATTTCTGGAAAAACATTATACACAAAGAGATGGATGGACTGCAGTAGTGAAGCAAAATCGCTGGATATGAACTAACAGCTGTAAGATGTTTTGCATACAGTACATTTAGTCTCTGATATGTAAACAAAAGTTTTGCCAACTAAGTTTGATAGGTAGAGTCTATCTTGCTAATTGCATTTTTTGCATACACTGTAGCTTATTTGTTTTGTTTAGATTTAAAAAATATGCTCTAGTCATTTTTATTTGACAATTCTGGGTTGTACAAATGCAAATTACTGGAAATGCTTCTGGACCAGATGTTATGTATACCTTGTCTTGTTTCACTGTTGCCCTTTTGTTTGCCATTTTTGTCACTTTTGCACTCCTTAGTTTTCACTTTTGTCCCTTGTTTAACTCCATAGTCTCCTTGTTAGCATTTGTGTTCTCTGTCATTGTTTTCACCTGCCCTTGTTAATTTGCCTTTGGTTTCTGTTAATCACCTTGTCATCTAGTTTGTGTTCTGTTTGTTCAGAGCCCACGCCTGCCCCGGTCTGCGAGCCAGAGCCCACGCATGTCACGGTGAGCGAGCCAGAGCCTATACATGTCACGGTGAGCGAGCCTGCGCCCTTGCCAGCCACGGCCAGCAACCTGAAGCCACGCTGACCAGGAACAGCGTCCCAGCTTCGCCAGTCGCATCAGCCCGGAGGAAGAGGAGAAGGGGAAAGGTCTCTGCTCTCCAGCCTCCGCCTGCCTCTCGAGTCTTCCAGGGCTCCTCCTCCCGAGCCGCCCAGGGCTCCGTCTCTCAAGTCTCCCGAGCTTTCCAGAGCTCCTCCTCCCGAGCCTCCTGGGGCTCCGCCTCTCAAGTCTCTCGAGCCTCTCGAGCCTTCCGGGGCTCCGCCTCCCAAGTCCCTCGAGTCTTCTAGGGCTCCACCCCTCAAGCTTCTCGGACCTACCAGGGCTCAGCCTCCTACGGCTCCGCCTCCCGAGCCTCCCACAGCTCTGCCTCCCGAGCCTCCTATGGCTCAGCCTCCTACGGCTCCGCCTCCTATGGCTCAGCATCCTACGGCTCCGCCTCCCGAGCCTCCTACGGCTCCGCCTCCTGCGGCTCCGCCTCCCGAGCCTCCTGCGGCTCCGCCACCCGAGCCTCCTGCGGCTCCGCCTCCCACGGCTCCCGACCTACCAGAGCCAGCTCCCCGGCTCCTCCTCCGAGCCTCCCACTCAGCCTCCCAGCCTCCATGGCCAGCCTCCTAGGTCCTTCCCGGCTCCACCCTCTCACCCGGCTCGCCCCCCTGGGCCTCCCTCGGCTCCGCCCCCCTGGGCCTCCCTCGGCTCCACCTCCTAAGTCCCCCACGGTCCTGCCTACGCCTCCTTCGGCGCCGCCTCCCAAGTCTTCTACGGCTCCGCCTCCGAAGTCCTCCTTGGCTCCCGCCTCACGCGGCACCGCCAGCCCCTATCCTGCGGCCACCACCCAGGACCCCCAAGCCTACCCACATCCCGTGGTCAACTCCCAGGCCTGCTGAACCTGTCCCTGCCCTGTGGCCAGCTCTCAGGCCTCCTGAACCTATCCTTGCCCTGTGGCCAGCTCCCAGGCCACCTGAGCCTGTCCTTGCCCTGAGGTCAGCTCCCAGACCTCCTGCACCTGTCCTTGCCCTGCGGCCAGGCCCCAAGCCTCCTGAACCTGTCCTTGCCCTGAGGCCAGCTCCCAGACCTCCTGAACCGGTCCTTGCCCTGAGGCCAGCTCCCAGACCTCCTAAACCGGTCCTTGCCCCATGGCCATCTCCTAGGCCACCAAAACCGGCCTCTGTCCTGTGGCCACATCCCAGGTCCCCTGAACCGGCCCTTGGCTCACAGCCATCTCCCAGGCCATCTAAACCTGTCCCTGCCCGGTCGATACCTCCCTGGCCCCCTAAACCTGTCCCTTTGTGCCCCCATAGACTGCTTGCCTGTCCTCTCGGCCTCCTTGGACTGCCTGTCTGCCAATCTTGGCCCCCCTGGACTGCCTGTCTGCCACTCATTGCCCCCTTGGACTTCCTGCCTGCCCTCTGTACTCCTTGGACTGCCCTCTTGCTCTTGTGCCCCCCTGGTCTGCCTGTCTGCCCCTGGTGCCCTCATTTTGTTTTTTTGTGAGTTTTTGTCCTTGGTTTTTTTCTTTAGGATCGTCTGGAATCCGATCCTTTGAGGGGGGCTCTGTTATGTATACCTTGTCTTGTTTCACTGTTGCCCTTTTGTTTGCCATTTTTGTCACTTTTGCACTCCTTAGTTTTCACTTTTGTCCCTTGTTTAACTCCATAGTCTCCTTATTAGCGTTCGTGTTCTCTGTCATTGTTTTCACCTGCCCTTGTTAATTTGCCTTTGGTTTCTGTTAATCACCTTGTCATCTAGTTTGTGTTCTGTTTGTTCATTGGCCCCTTTGTCCCATGTTTTTGTATTTAAACCCTGTCTGTTTGTTCAGTCTCTGTCAGTCGTTGAATGTTTGTGAATGTTGTTACCCTGGTCTGTGTTCCCTGCCCGAGTTCTCTATTTATGTTTATTTCCCCACTGATGGTTTTCCTTTGTGTTTTTGTTAATAATAAAGTAAGCTGCATTTGGATCCTCAACCTTCGTCTGCCTTCATTGCCTTGCATTCGTGACACCAGACATGCGTAGTAGCACTTTCATTGTTTTGTCAATAAATTGTTAATCACATCTCCCATTTGGAGCATCGAGTTCCAAATCGGTTGCTTGAGTTTCCATGATAGTGTGGATTTGGGTTGAGAGATACCATTTATTTTTTTGTAGTAAGTACCTACTATCAAGTATAACAACAATACTAACACAATACCTCTATTAAATTGATTTTATTTATTTGCAATTTATGAGCATAAAATGGGTAATTATACTTATTTTATTTGAAAGCCATAGTTTTTAGCATTTAATAGACCTAAACTGCAAATGAGGCTTCTGGTTTTGTTTATTGTTAATTATTGAAAAATACAGAATATGATAAATCATTTTCAACTTTTAATTTAAATACTCATAACAAACATCACAGAAATCTTTTTTAATAAATGTTATATTTAGCTTTGTCTTTAAATTGTGAGAAAAACTCAAACTCTCTGTCATTACCTCTGATAAGCACTGCTCTTTCTGTCTGAATGAGTGCTGTGACAAAGAGCGCTATCTGTGGCTGAATCCAAAAACATAGATAGTTGACTTGCTGCCTAATCAGTTAATGGCTTAACCAACAGTGTTTTTGAATGAATGGAACTCTTTAGAAAACTCCTCTCAGAACAGTTTGAAAATCACTTTATTTTCATCCTACATTCTTTTACAGCCTCCGGAGACAGCATTTTACAATATTTGGATGCAGCCTGTGACTTCTTGTGGAAGGGCAAAAAGTTCCTGTACTATCCTGGAGCTATTTGCTTGCATTTTATTTTATTTTATTTTTCACTTCAAAGCTTAATTATGTTCAAGCTCAATAATTTATTAAATATTTTTTTTATGAAGAATATGAAGAAACATTTAACATATTATACATGCATTTATACGAGGATCAATCTTATACAGCGTCTTGAACCAGTCCGCCCATATCTATTTAGGATGCTGCCTTAGAAGGCAGCTGCCTAAGTTGGCCTTCGGCTGCAAGGCAGTTCACTATCTTTGGAACAGAGCTATTGTAACAGCTTTGCTATTTTGTGACTTATCCAAACAGCCATCCAGCAAATGCATTATGGAATGCTATGTTTGCTGTCCAATAATAATGAATCTCTCAAAATTAGCATAGTCATATGAATGAACATAAGCACTTACACACGTGCTTGTAATTTCACTAATGGTCATGATAGTGGCTTGCGGATTTCATCAGAAAGATGAAAGATTTTCTTTACATAGAGCATTGTTTTAATGATTTACTGTCCAACCATGCATCAGCTTTCCTATATTGCCTTCATCAAACTTTCAGATCCCAAAAGAGAGTGTAAACCAAATACAATTTTTTTCTTGCATGGGTCAGCTTTGGGTTAGACAGTTCCTTAATGGCAGACCTGCTAATGGAAAATGGATGAGTGGAGTTATGATGGGTCTTCTCTTTTCAGCACCTGTCTCGTTTTGCATGTTGCATTTTTTCAGTTTCGCCTGTAATAATTTCAGCACCAGCTTTTTAGATTTGTCCTGTCTTTCCCTGAAGAATAACATCCTGTAAATTTAGGATTAATGTGTGTGATAGAATTGCCTAAATACATTACTTAAGTAGGCCTATGTCTATCAATGGAATGTTTAGCATTTAGAGGAAATTAATAATGAATTGTAAAATCAGAAGGCAACTTTACACTCTCTCAAAGTCACTATGGTCAATCACGTTCCAACACCAACTCAAGCAGCATTTTAAGTCATCATACTGAATACGCATTCAAGATGCCAAAGGGTAAGCAGCTTATTTGCGCTGCCTACTATGATACAACACTTTAGCCAATTCTAAAATTATTAATAAAAAATGTTGTAAAGTAAAAACTACGTTTTTTTGACCTAGTGTCAGTGTGCATAATGTGTTTTTATTTATTAGAGTATTACATTGTTAGCTTCACAACATGCTAACGCTGGAACACTAATATTGCTATGTAGAGTGTTTGAAATCAGTTACTTATGAGGTTTCATGATGGTTAGGATGATGTCTTAGAAGGTAGCTGCCTATGTAGGTAGTAAGCAGCTCACTAGGTTTTGGAACAGAGCTAATGTGTGTCTTGCTTAGAGATGGTCATACAGTTTATCAGTAAAGGCTTTGGTATCTGTTTAGATTAAAATGTGCACACACTTTCATAACAATGCCATCAAATTTCAATCACTTTTTCTGCACCTGAACAGTTTTGATGGATATTTTAAGAAATTTTTTCAAAAGGCTATTTCAGTGTTATGAAACATTCACAACTCTGCCTTTTCATTCTGCAGACTAGAACCCACTAGAGACAAAATTATCTACTGTAGATTATAGTCTACAATAGTACTTTAATAGCTTGCATTTAACAGATGAACAGATGTATACCCCGTTGTGCTATTTTCTAAATAAACAAATGGCACAACGGATAAACAAATTCGCTGATATATGCTTTTATTTGTTTCTAGGTAAATTACCAGGAGCATATACATAATACAGATGAAAGAAAGAAAAAGTTGAATCTCATATATATATGCATTAAATTCCCAGAAGTCCTCAGCGTTGACGCAATCTTATCTCCATGGGCTAACTGGAAATGGATTTGCTAAAAAAATTATCTGCACAAAGAGAGAGAGACGGGGAAAAGTGCTGCCAGATTTATAGACAAGAGGAGGCAAAAGAGGATGTCACTTGGAGAAAGCAAGCACTAATTCCAGAAGTGGCTCTCTGGGACACAAAGCATGAGACAAATAAAAGAGAGAGCATGACATACTGTAAAAAGAATGGGAAAAAATAATCTATTAAAACATGCATTTAGAAATGATGATATGAAGGCAGCCAGGCACCACTTAAGAGGCACGTTTTTAATTTCCACACAAAGAAATGAATAAACACTCAGAGAGCCTCTTCATCATATGCTAATGAGTAGTGCATTAGAAACAGCGGCGCACAGTGCAAAAACACAGAATCAGGCTCTGGAGACTTCTGTGTCAGTCAAAGTAAGTTTAAATTTTTAAAAGGCTGCAATACAGGCACATAATGTGGATAGACAAATATATTCCAACTCAGAAATGCAAAATATAATATAGCCGCCAACAGCGATTATTGGGGTCCAAGCAGAATGTAAAAGGGGAGAAAATTACCAAAGTTGCCAAATTTGAAAGAATAAATCCTAATGATGAAGTGGATACAGTTGTATTGGTGGAAAACGTCAAAACACAATTCAAATCAATTGAAAGGTTCAGAGGCTTTTTTAGTCAAAATTGGATGGAAGTTAGCATGTTACTCAGGCTACATCTACATTAATCCGGATTAATTTCAAAACAACGTTTTGTTTCAAAACGCTCTCCGTCCACATAAATCCAAAATTGCTCATCCACACTGAAGTGTATGAAAACAATTAAATCATGTTGCTGCACATGCTGAAAATCCCCGTTGCATGTGCTGTCTGAAACGCAATTGTCCTTGTGTTCCAAATGGATACCAAGTGAGTATCAAGGACAACAGTGGCACTATAACACGGGGCATCATCTTGATTGTTTTTGTTGGATAGATCACATGACTGCGTCATATGACAACAAATACATCATCATTTTCAGATATATCCGTTTTCACAGTCCACACTACAATGTGAAAACAGCATTTTCAAATGTATCCACTTTGGAGTGCGTTTTGGACAAGGAATCAGAATTAACTGTTGATGGTTGGATATTGCAGTTATAAGATAGAGGCCAATTTGCCATTAAGCTACACCAAAAATGTATTAGCACATATCTGCTAAATGTTTAAATATGCTAAACTTATTTTTCAGAAACATATCAAGATACAGTACATGTCAAGTTTCATGGAAATACGTCAAACAGCTTAAGAGAAGGTTGAAAAAAGCGCTATAGGTTTTTCAAAAAAATGTTTTTAAATGTTTTACTTGTGCAAATGGAAATCCATAAAATCATTTGATTTGAGGGTACTCAAAAATGAAGGAATTGTTAACCTTGCCATTGAAGTTTTGGAATTTTAGTTACAAAAATGTAAATTAGCCAGTTAAAGCACCACCTTGTAGTCAGTTCTCACAAAATTTGTCATAAAGTCTCATATGGCCAAAAATATGCTAAATTTAATAATGACCTGCTTTTCACAATTTCAGATATTAGGTTTTTATTAGGCTTTTTATGTCCATATTGATTGATTTGTCAGTTTGTATATTATTAGGATAGCACATTGCTAGGACTTGTACCAAAGAGGATTCATTTCTAATTTTTAAAACTGGTTACAGAGTTTCAACCAGGGACTAAAAACTAAATGTTTTTCATTTCGGGTTGTTCTGATCAAAAACGTCTAGGTTACGGATGTAACCTCCGTCCCCTGATGGAGGGAACGAGACGTTGTGTCGGAGAAGCGACACTAGGGGTCTCTCGAGCGCCGAATATGCCTCTGATCCATTGAAAAAAGGCCAATGAGAAGTTGGCAGTCAGTATTTGCATACCCCGCCCCCGGACATACGGGTATAAAGGCGAGGCAAATACTAGAGTTCATTCAGGATTTTTCTGAGGAGCCGGAAATGGTTCTGGCCACTACAGCGGTTCGGCTCAGCGACGTGGCCGGGAAGACACAACGTCTCGTTCCCTCCATCAGGGAACGGAGGTTACATCCGTAACCTAGACGTTCCCCGTCTGTCGCTCTCTCCACGTTGTGTTGGAGAAGCGACACTAGGGGTCCAATTTAAATCTGCCATGTGCTGAGCCGTGTACGTGTTGTGCTGACACAGGAGCGGGCAGGTATTTGTTACATGCCAAACGACCAGCTGTGCCAGGGCACGTACCCTTCCCCAATGCCCCAGAAAAGTCGTCGGGATCCTTTTGGTTACCCTAGGCAGGGGAACAAGGCGACGCTTGCCAACCTGGGAACGGGCCAAGCCTGGCTGGGCCTCTTTTCTCTCTATGTTTCTTGCATAGATCAATAGACAGCTGGGGCCCTTACACGCACTGAGGGAAGGGGGTCTTACCCAATTTCCCATATTTTCAGGGGGGGGGAAAGACCCGCGGAGACCACCCCTGCCCAACTGGGGAGGTATGGTGGTGAATACGTCACATGTGTTCTTAGGCGACACGTGGAAGTGGCGCGGTGGCAGATCCAGCCTCAGCGAGGGTGGAGTTGCTACACACGGCGACCGGGGGACAGCCGAAACTTACCCAAGGAAAACGCGGGTCGGCTCGTAAGGGGACCGTATCACGGAAAATACACACAGGGGGAGTCCGCGTAGGAGGCCCTTACTCTGTGGAGCACCTATTCCAGTACAGGGTAGATCTGAGTACCCGCAGTGGATTGGGTCGGCAAGTTCCTCCACCGAACTGTGGACCCATGAGGGCTAGGGAGGTATCAACCAGGGATTCACGTTGAGTGGAGTCTCCTGGGAAAAAAGACGCACTGTTTTACCTCAAGCGAGGGAAAGGGCGTATACGCAAGCGATTCACCCGGCCAGCCCATCAGCGTGTTACCGAGTTCTACTGGCTCGCTTGGTCCTTCCTCAGGGGAATTCGCCAGGGAGGGGCTGTCGTGAGGAGCACGAGGTCCGAGAACCAGGCCCGGTTGGGCCAGTAGGGAGCCACTAGTGTGACTTGTTCCTCGTCCTCCCTGACCTTGCACAGCACCTGTGCAAGAAGGCTCACTAGGGGAAAAGCATACTTGCATAGCCCCGCGGGCCAGCTGTGCGCCAGCGCGTCTGTCCCAAGGGGAGCCTCTGTTCGGCCGTACCAGAGCGGGCAGTGGGAGGTCTCTCGGGAGGCAAGCAGGTCTACCTGGGCTCTGCCGAACCGTTCCCAAATCAGCTGGACCGACTGGGGGTGGAGCCTCCACTCTCCACTGGGTAAGCTCTGTCGTGACAGTGCGTCTGCTACCACATTGAGCTTGCCGGGGATGTGAGTGGCACGCAGTCCGGAGTCGCTGCTGGCTCCAAAGGAGGAGACGACGAGCGAGTCGTGACATGTGGTGGGAGCCTTGGCGATTTATGTACGCTACCGCAGTGGTGCTGTCTGACCTGATTAGGACGTGTTTGTCTCGAATTAACGGGAGAAACCACCGGGCAAAGAAGACAGTCAACAACTCTAGGCAATTGATATGCCAGCGCAGCAGGGCCCCTCTCCTTTGCACACGGCGCCCCAACCCAATCTGGAGGCGTCGGTAGTGACCAGGACGCATCGGGACACCTGCTGCAGGGGCACTCCTGCCCGTAGAAAGCAGAGTTATGTCCAGGGTTGTAGTGTTTTTCGGCAGGCGTGGGTGATCGTCACACGGTGCATGCCGTGGCGCCATGCTCGTCTCGGGACTCGAGTCTGAAGCCAGTGCTGAATCGGTCTCATATGCATCAACCCCAGCGGCGTGGTCGCGGCGGAGGATGCTATATGCCCCAGGAGACTCTGGAAGAGTTTTGAAGGGACCGTTGTGCCTGGCCTGAATTTGGCGAGGCATTTCAGCACCGACTGCGCACGCTCGTTGGTGAGACGTGCGGACATTGAGACTGAGTCTAACTCCATGCCGAGAAAGGAGATGCTCTGGACCGGGGTGAGCTTGCTCTTTTCTCGGTTGACCTGAAGCCCCAAGCAGCTGAGGTGCCTGAGCACTTGGTCTCTGTGAGCGGGGAAAGAGCTGCCTCTGCGACTTTCGTGAAGACGCGAGGGGACAGAGACATGCTGAAGGGGAGGACTTTGTACTGGAACGCCTGGCCGTTGAACGCGAACCGTAGAAAAGGTCGGTGTCGCGGCAAGATTGAGACGTGGAAGTACGCGTCCTTCAGGTCTACCGCTGCGAACCAATCTAGGTGTTGGACGCTTGTCAAGATGCATTTGTGCGTGAGCATTTTGAACGGGAGTTTGAGCAGCGCTCGATTGAAAACTCGCAGGTCCAAGATTGGTCGTAAGCCGCCAAAGCACTTACCTTACTCCACACATCCGGCAGGGGGCGGGTTGGTGACTGAGGAGGAGGTCCTGTAGTGGCGTCCTCTGGACTCGTCAGAACCGGCCGGCCGGGGGACAGTCGTGGGGCTGCAGGCAGGCCTGAGGCCGCGTCCAGCGTGCCGGGACTGTTGAGATCTGGGGCCAGAGTGCCGTGAGAACGGCATTTGCGGGCCAGATGACCCAGAGACAAAGGAAATAGCTCTTTTATTGAGAATTTGGGTACCGCTGCCCCGGTTAAGGGGAGCGGCAAAAGAAAAGTTTTTAAAGGAAAATTCTCCTCCCGGCCCTTCACCGGGGGACGGAGTGGTCTTACCATCTCCGGAGCTAACATCTTGGGCTCTGGGTCGTCCGTCTCAGGAGCGCCTGGGAGCCTTCCGGGTCCTCGAGGGGGTCCGTGAGACGGGGGGCGTCTGCTTCCTGCGGGGTGCTCGACGCGTGGGCTGAGAGCTGGGCACGGGTTGAGGCGGAGCAGCTTGTCATTTCCTCACAGGGGGACGCCCTCGGCGAGCAGACGGGGCAGGGCCTGGGGCGGCAGGTTTGCGGCGGGGCAGGATATGTGATATCGCCTCCGTCTGTTTCTTCACCGCGGAGAACTGCTAGGTGAAGTCCTCGACAGTGTCGCCGAAGAGACCGGACTGGGATACTGGGGCGTCGAGAAAGCGAAGCTTGTCGGTCTCATGCATCTCAACAAGGTTCAGCCATTGGTGTCGTTCCTGGACCACGAGGGTGGCCATCGCCTGCCCGAGTGACTGCGCCGTGACCTTCGTGGCTCTGAGGGCGAGGTCGGTCGCTGAGCGCAGTTCCTGCAGCACGTCAGGATCAGGGCTACCCACGTGCAGTTCTTTGAGCGCCTTGGCCTGGTGGACTTGCAGGAGGGCCATGGCATGCAGGGCGGAAGCGGCAGTTCCGGCGGCGCTGTAGGCCTTCGCTGTCAGCGAGGATGTTGTCCTACAGGCCTTGGAAGGGAGTACAGGGCGACCGCGCCAGGTGGTAGGGTTTCCGGGGCATAGATGGAGCGCAACAGCCCTAACCACCGGGGGGATCGCCGTGTACCCGTGGGCCGCTCCACCGTCGAGGGTAGCGAGAGCGGATGAGCGTGTGGCTTTGTGATGTCGTGTGGTGAACGGTGCCCTCCACAGCGACGTCAGCTCATCGTGCACTTCCGGGAAAAACGGAACGGGGGGGGCGTGACTGTGAGCGGCACCCGGACCCTAGGAACCAGTCATCCAACCGCGATGGCTGTGGGGAGGACGGGGGGTGCCAGTCCAAACCCACGCTGGCGGCGGCCCGGGAAAGCATGTCGGACATCTGAGCGTCAGCCTCGGCTTGGGCGTGCTGGCCCGAAGGTGGCAGCCCAAGGGAGTCATCCGCATCAGACGCCGCGCTCTCCGATGCAGCGGCGAGCTCATCCACTTCTAGCTCTAGAGGATAGGCAAGCTGGCTGTGAGGCGAGCTGCTGTTGCCTCGAGCACGGACGGGAGTCAACGAGCGTGCTGGGGGACGGGTGGTCCGAGGGGGGGTACCCGACGGAGCCGCGCCCGCTGCCATCCCCAAATCACTTCCAGCGCCACTCGCACCGGTCCTCAATCCCGTGGGAAGAAGGAGCAATGCGAGGTGCGGCTGGAGTGGCTTGCTTCCGGTTGAAAGCGAGCCGCGACAGCAACGTTGTCATGGTCATGTTCTCGCAGTGAGAACATGAACCATCCACAAACGCAGCCTCGGTGTGATCACTACCCAGACACACGAGACAGCGCCTGTGGCCGTCTGAAGCGGAGAGCACTCTACCGCATCCAGGAACTACACAGGGGCGGAAAGTCATCTTTACAAAGACGCGTCCTGAAAAGGACGTTCAACGCGCTGTGTATTTTGCTCTTTTAGAGAAAATTGCTCTTTTAAAGAAAATCACTCTTTTAAAGAAAATTACTCTTTTAAAACTCGTCTGAGTTTTTTATACTGCGCTGTCGAAGCGCCCAGGGGCAATATGAACTGCCGTGCAAGGAGAAGAATCGCCGCTGTAATGCGCCCTCAATCCAACAGCATGCAGTAGCGTCAGAGGAATACAGGAACGGGTGTGCGTTCACTGCGAACAGCATGTACAACCATCGGCTCCGAAGAAAATTTCTGAATGAACTCTAGTATTTGCCTCGCCTTTATACCCGTATGTCTGGGGGCGGGGTATGCAAATACTGACTGCCAACTTCTCATTGGCCTTTTTTCAATGGATCAGAGGCATATTCGGCGCTCAAGAGAGACCCCTAGTGTCGCTTCTCCGACACAACGTGGAGAGAGCGACAGACGGGGAACAGTATTTTTTAATTCCGGTTCAGAAGTTCCACAGCCTGCTTTCAGTCAGAATGTGGCTTTTGGCCTTTTGTATTTTTCTGTCTGTCTGTGTCTCCCCTTGTGTGTTTGTGAGTTGATCTATTCAGGTGATGTGGCAGCTCTCCCCACTGATTACTTCTCACCTGCAAGTCATCATCTCATCACCAGCCTGCTCTATTTATACCCAGATTTCTCAGTCATTCATCATTAGTTTATTCAGTCTACCAGAGTGGTACAAATGCTAAGGCCAACTTTCTAGGTCTTTGCTTAGCTGGTTCAGTATTAGTTTTTTTGTGCTCATGTGTGATTCCCTGTGCTACAGATTCACCATCCAACCTGTATTCACCACTTGCCTCTTCAAGCCTGCCATGCCAAACCACCCAGCTCACTGCGCTGCTCTACCATTACCACCTGTCTGCTCATTCATCCATTCCCAGTTTATTAATAATTACTATTTTTATCATTCTCTCTGTGCCTGTGTTCAGCATTTTGATTCAAACCATTGTTCAGGCATAACAGAACAATCTGGCCACCATGGACCCTGCTGACAGACTCGTTCCATAAAGCTCTCTCTGGGCAGAGAATAGTTCTGGGACAGCACAAAAGACAGCTACGGGATCTCACGGACAGCAGCCAAGCCATGAAATGTCAAATCTCACAGATTTGTGGAAAAATAAATTATATTTCTGTTTTCTACAAGTCTGACTTCCAGTCAGCCTGCTCCCACACGGCCCCTGTCACATTCTCGGTTCAGTTCAGTCTTTATTAGTATCCCTTATGGGCAATTTGTTTGCAGTATAACAGCCAGACAGATAAACAATAGCACATAACATGTAGCACACACTCACAATAAAATGTCTAAATAGATAAAAGAGTAGATATATACAAACATATAATGTAAAAATGTTAAACTTTTTAAAAATTATTTTACGTTCCCTATGACTATTTAACAATCTGATTGTGCTGGGAACAATTATTGTAACGATTACTCCTAATCTTTGGTAGTCTATAACAAGTGCCTGAAGGCAGAATTGTGAACTCTGAATATAGAGTATGATACACTGTCACAGAGCACAGTTAGAGCTCGAATTACTACATTTCTGTCAAGCAGATAAGATGGGCTTCTCTGTTTGTTTCCGATGATCCACTATTTCTGACAATGCTGTTGAGTACGTTTTATATATTTCACATTACGATTCCCAAACCAACAGATTATGGGGAAGATACATTGACTATATAGTATTTGTAGAACAATTCCATCAAGGTCCTATCTACATTAAATGATCTTAGTTTTCTAAGACAGTATAGATGTTGTCCCTTTTTGCGCAGCGCTTCTGTATTTACATCAAAGTGCAATCTATTATCGATATTTGTTCCCAGATATTTATAACTATTCACACACTCCACCTTCTGGGCCTTGATATGAGTAAGCTTAAGAGAATGAGATTCAGTTCTAAAACAAATAATCATGTCTTTTGTTTTAGATAGATTCAGCTGCAAATAGGCAATGGTCACACCATTTAAATAAATCATCAACAACTGGGCCATGATGACATGTTTCATTATTTTCCAAGAGACTCACAATGACAGTGTCATCTGCAAATATAAAAAAAATGCCTGTTTTTATGTTTACTTGTACAGTCATTTGTATATAAAATATATGATAAATGTGACAGGACACAGAATGCATCAAAACGTAAATAAAAACTATTTAACTACTCTGCCAGTTTGTTATTAGAATCATACCTAGATAATTCAAATTTCTAATTCGCACATTCTTTAGATCCATCTATAGCACTCATCCCCTTCCAAACGGAGCCTAAATTATTCCTGCTCAGTTCTCTCTCTAGTTGTCAGGGGTGCAAAGAGACTACCGTTTAGTTGTCAGGGGTGCAAAGAGACTACTGTTTACTCTCTGATTTCTTTCAGTTAGAAAATCTAAAACCCAGCCTACTAAGTTCAGATAAAGGCCAAAATTAGTAATTAGGTTGTATAGTGTTAAAAGCAGGTGAAAAATCTATAAATAGCAGCCTGGCACGTGTTTTGCTTCCTTCCAAGTGCTTTAGTACTATACAGGTGCTGGTCATATAATTAGAATATCATCAAAAAGTTGATTTATTTCAGTAATTCTATTCAAAAAGTGAAACTTGGATATTATATTCATTCATTACACACAGACTGATCTATTTCAAATGTTCATTTCATTTAATTGTGATGATTAAAACTGACAACTAATGAAAATCCCAAATTCAGTATCTTAAGACCAATACAAAAAAAGGATTTTTAGAAATGTTGGCCAACTGAAAAGTATGAACATGTACAGCACTCAATACTTAGTTGGGGCTCCTTTTGCCTGAATTACTGCAGCAATGCGGCGTGGCATGGAGTCGATCAGTCTGTGGCACTGCTCAGGTGTTATGGGAGCCCAGGTTGCTCTGATAGTGGCCTTCAGCTTTTCTGCATTGTTGGGTCTGGCGTATCGCATCTTCCTCTTCACAATACCCCATAGATTTTACATTTACATTTATTCATTTGGCAGACGCTTTTATCCAAAGCGACTTACAAAAGAGGAAGAACATCAGCGAATCATCTTAGGGAGACAGTGGTACAAAAAGTGCCATATTACAAAGTTTTACTATCATCATAATAGTATACAAAACAGATTTAAGTGCAACAAGAAATGTAAATATATATATTTTTTTTTTTTTTTTTTTTATTATTGACCGGTTAAGTGCTTTTGGAAAAGATGTGTTTTTAGCCGTTTTTGAAGATAGAGAGTGAGTTAGCTTCCCGGATTGAGTTGGAAAGGTCATTCCACCACCGCGGGTATGATGAAACTGAAAGTCCGGGAAAGTGTTTTGGTGCCTCTTTGTTTTGGTACGACAAGGCGACGTTCCTTAGCCGACCGCAGGCTTCTGGTGGGAACGTAGCTCTGCATAAATGTTTTTAGGTATGCTGGAGCAGACCCAGTGACTGTTTTATATGCCAGCATCTATAGGGTTAAGGTCAGGCGAGTTTGCTGGCCAATTAAGAACAGGGATACCATGGTCCTTAAACCAGGTACTGGTAGCTTTAGCACTGTGTGCAGGTGCCAAGTCCTGTTGGAAAATGAAATCTGCTTCTCCATAAAGTTGGTCAGCAGCAGGAAGCATGAAGTGCTCTAAAACTTCCTGGTAGATGGCTGCATTGACCTTGGACCTCAGAAAACACAGTGGACCAACACCAGCAGATGACATGGCACCCCAAACCATCACTGACTGTGGAAACTTTACACTGGACATCAAGCAACGTGGATTCTGTGCCTCTCCTCTCTTCCTCCAGACTCTGGGACCTTGATTTCCAAAGGAAATGCAAAATTTACTTTCATCAGAGAACATAACTTTGGACCACACAGCAGCACCTTTTTGTCTTTAGCCCAGGCGAGACGCTTCTGACGCGGTGTCTTGTTCAAGAGTGGCTTGACACAAGGAATGCGACAGCTGAAACACATGTCTTGCATATGTCTGTGCATGGTGGTTCTTGAAGCACTGACTCCAGCTGCTTTCCACTCTTTGTGAATCTCCCCCACATTTTTGAATGGGTTTTGTTTCACAATCCTCTCCAGGGTGCGGTTATCCCTATTGCTTGTACATCATTTTCTACCACATCTTTTCCTTCCCTTCGCCTCTCTATTAATGTGCTTGGACACACAGCTCTGTGAACAGCCAGCCTCTTTAGCAATTACCTTTTGTGTCTTGGCCTCCTTGTGCAAGGTGTCAATGGTCGTCTTTTGGACAGCTGTCAAGTCAGGAGTCTTCCCCATGATTGTGTAGCCTACAGAACTAGACTGAGAGACCATTTAAAGGCCTTTGCAGGTGTTTTGAGTTAATTAGCTGATTAGAGTGTGGCACACAGTTTCTTCAATATTGAACCTTTTCACAATATTCTAATTTGCTGAGATACTGATTTTGGGGTTTTTCATTAGTTGTCAGTTCTAATCATCAAAATTAAAAGGAATGAACACTTGAAATATATCAGTCTGTGTGGAATGAATGTATACATTATCCAAGTTTCACTTTTTGAATGGAATTACTGATATAAATCATCTTTTTGATGATATTCTAATTATATGACCAGCACCTGTATGTAGTAAAGTTGCTGTGGCATCTTCAACAACTCGCTTTGTTCTATAGGCAAACTGGAGAGGGACTAAAAAGTTCCTAGACAGCAATTCACCTTTTACAAGTTTCTCAAAACATTTAATTATGAGAGATGTTAATGCTGTTGGCCTGAAATAACTTAATGTATCAGCATATGTAATCTTTGGCACAGGCACAGCTGTGGCTTGTTTCCACAGTTTGGATACTCTCTGGAGGGCAAGTGATCTATGAAAGATGTTACAAAACCTGGACCCAATTGTTCAGCACAACTCCTAAGTAAATGCCCTCCAATATTATCTGGCCCAGGAATTTTTCTCACATTACAGCCCTTAGAAACCTCTGTTACGGCCACTTCATCAAGTATTTTGTAAGCACAACCAGGTCTCATTTTGGATTTCAGTGTATCTGTCTCTAAACCAAATGCATCAAAATGTAAATAAAACGTCTAGGTTACGTATGTAACCTCCGTTCCCCGATGGAGGGAACGAGACGTTGTGTCAGAGAAGCGACACTAGGGGTCTCTCTTGAGTGCCGATATTCACCTCTGAACTATGAAAAAAGGCCAATGAGAGTTGGCAACCAGTACCTGCATGCCCCGCCCCCGGACATACGGGCATTTAAGCGGCGCAAATATGGGAGTTCATTCAGGATTTTTCTGAGGAGCCGGAAATGGTCCGGCCACAACAGTGGCTCGGCTCAGCGACGTGGCAGGGGAGACACAACGTCTCGTTCCCTCCATCAGGGAACGGAGGTTACATACGTAACCTAGACGTTCCGCTTCTGTCGCTCTCTCCACGTTGTGTCAGAGAAGCGACACTAGGGGTCCACTTATAAAAGTGCCATGCGCTGAGCCGTATGCGTGAACTGCTGATACAGGAGCGAGCAGGTATTCTTACGTGCAGGGCGACCAACTGTATCAGGCTGCACGTACCCTTCCCCAATGCCCCATTTAAGCCATCAGGATTCCTTATCGTTACCCTGGAGGGAACAAGGTGCCGCCAACCTGGGAACGGCTGCTGGTCCAGCGGCCAACGCTGGGGAAGGGTCTGCCATTCGGAAGACCTGCAGAGACGCCACCGAGAAGGCGGACACGCCCATGAGCTGACTGTTGTAAGCAGAGTCTGAGATGGCATTTGGCCATGTCCCAGGACAAAGTAGCTCTTATTGAGAATTTGGAGAAAAACAAAGGATTCTCCTCCCGGCCCTCCACCGGGGGACGGAGCGGTCTTACCACCCCCGGAGCTAACGTCTTGGGCTCTGGGTGCGTTGTCTCAGGAGCTTGAGGGGGTCCGTGAGACAGGTGGCGTGCGCTTCCCGCGGTTTGCTCGATCATCTGTGCGTCGGCCTCAGCCTGGGCATGCAAGCCCGAAAGCGGCAGCCCAGGGGAGTCCTCAGCATCAGATATCATGCCCTCCGATGCCGCGGCGAGCTCATCTGCTTCCATCGCAAGAGGGTCGGCAGACTGGCTGTGAGAGCACGGATGGGAATCAACGAGCGTGCTGGGGTGCGGGTGGTCCGAAGGGGCGTACCCGGCGGAGCTGCACCCGCTGCCATCCCCAAATCGCCTCCATCGCCAGCCACATCATCCTCAATCCTGTGGGAAGAAGGAGCAACACGGGGGTGCGGCTGGAGTGGCTTGCTCACGGTTGTAAGCAAGCCGCAACCACAACGTTGTCATGGTCATGTTCTCGCAGTGAGAACATGAACCATCCACAAACGCCGCCTCGGTGTGATCGCTACCCAGACACACGAGACAACGCCTGTGGCCGTCTGAAGCGGAGAGCACCCTACCACATCCAGAAACAACACAGGGGCAGAAAGGCATCTTTATAAAGACGCGTCCTTAAAAGGACGTTCAACGCCACTGTGTTTTGCTCTTTTAGAGGAAATTACTCTTTTAAATAAAATCACTCTTTTATGAAAAAAGGACTCGTGAGAGTTCTTTTAAGATCTGCACTGTCGAAGCGCCCAGGGGCAGGAATGCACAGCCGTGCAAACAGGAGAAAGCCGCTGTTGTGCGCCGTGGAATCCAACAGCATGCAGCAGAGGAATGACAGGAACTCGGTGTGTAACACGCAGCAATTGCAGACACGACCATCGGCTCCGAAGACATTTTCTGAATGAACTCCCGTATTTGCGCTGCTTAAATGCCCGTATGTCCGGGGGCGGGGCATGAAGATACTGGTTGCCAACTCTCATTGGCCTTTTTTCATAGTTCAGAGGTGAATATCGGCGCTCAAGAGAGACCCCTAGTGTCGCTTCTCTGACACAACGTGGAGAGAGCGACAGAAGGGGAACCTATTTAACTCCTCCAGTTTGTTATTAGAATCATACCCAGATAATTCAACTTTCTTATTCGCTCACTCTTTAGATCATTCATAGCACTCATCCCCTTCCGCCTAAATTATTACTGCTCAGTTCTCTCTCTAGTTTTGTTTAAAATTTTGTTTAGCCTTTCTAATTTCAAATTGTATTTCCTTCTGCAATCTGGCTATGCCTTTTAGCCAGATCATCTTCCTTAAATGCTTACATCTTTCCTGCTAGGTTTTATTTACATTTTGATGCATTTGGTTTAGAGACAGGTACACTGAAATCCAAAATGAGACCTGGTTGTGCTTACAAAATACTTGATGAAATGGCCGTAACAGTGCTTTAAGGGACTTTGTGAGCCATTGCTTACTGTTGGGAAATATTTTGACCGACTTACAAGAGATAAGCATATCTTCACAAAAGGAAATGTAACTACAAATAGCATCTGTAAGTTCATCTATATCACAACAAGTGTCCCAGAAGACGTCCCAGTCATTCTTGCAGAGATACAGTAGACTCCTCAGACCAGACTCTAAAACTCTTAATTTGTGTTTTTTCTCTTTTTAAAACAGTTTTATAGATGGGGATGAGGAGAACAGTGTTGTGGTCCGCTGACCCCACTGGAGGCTGAGCGACAGACTAGTATGCACCTTTAATGATCCATAACAAAGATCAAGAGTTTTACACATGTGGGACAGGACACACATTGGTGAACATTTTGCAGTGTTTGCCTCATGGAACATTTGTTAAAATCACCCAGAATTAGATTTGGAGCATCTAGAAAGATAGACTGTAGTTTGTGTACAATATTCCCAATGGTCTCTGCTGCGTTGGCTTCATTTGCCCTAAGATGTATATAAACCACCATGACAAATAGTTGTGTCCTTATAAACATGCTGGAAATGTACTGTGGCTTGTAAATAATCAATCTTGTTCCTAAGAGATTGGACATTAGCCATGATAATTGTCGGGAGTGGAGTCCGGTTAAGGCCATAGCGTTCTCAGTCTCAGATGCATGCACCCTTTCTTCTCTCTCTTCCATATTTTCCGAGTGTTACAATTCCAACTGGTAGAAAATCCTTTATTTTGGGTACTGTTGCCACATGGTAGGCATCGATTCACAGGATAGTGAACATTGTGGTGAAGTAGAAAACTGAAGTAGAAACTCTCTGCCACAATGTAGCCTCTCTGGTTCTTTGATTGGTGATGCATTTAGACACAATAGAATGAGGGATAGAGCCCACAATAGGACTATGATCGTCACATCCTTTACATGAAGCTCATGTCCCAGATCCTAAAATCCTAAAATTGATTTAGGAAAATGTACGTTTCTTTATTCTTCAGGATTCTCTAGTTTTCAGCCAGCGGCCATACACACATTCCGAAGGTGAAGATCTCTTATGTTATTGGACTCCTTCGGGGAATGGACTCGATGACCGAATTATGGATGAACAGGCTGTTAAGGACAGAGCTGACTCTCTTGACTCACTTGTCTCTCTCTCCCTATCATTCTAGATAACCACCTGCGGGAACACAGTAGGGAAAAACCCAGTCTCTCACACCCTATTCCCTCTTCCTTTGACTTCTCCTGGTCAAATGTAAAGGAGGTTACTTTAATGACTTACTATTCTCCGTGTCTCAACCAACTCTTCGGTATCTGATAAGCCCATGCATTTGGATTGTGCTCATCTCACACCAGCCAAATTATTTCAGAGATTGAGGGTGGGTGAGTGTATATGTTGCAGTCAAATTAGACATTTCCTGGCCACTTGTCCACTTTGGGCAAAAGGGGGGTGCTCACCAGCCAGAAGGGGGATTACTGGTGAGCTGAACTACATCCTCCTCAGTTTCTTCTCTCTGCCTGCAACTACAAGCTGCACTATATTTTAATCCGCAGTCCCTTCCTCTGTTAGCTCTGGCGGATTCAGTTGCAGAGACCGGTTTCTGGATGTTAAGCTTCACAGGCTGGAATTCTGACTTAACCACTGGACTCTCCTATCACTGTTGATGCCTTGGACTGAGAAATTTTAGCCCTCATCACTCATCACACTATTCTACTACTTCTGGTCTTGTCTGGAGTACATTGTGAGTACATTCAGTTTTATATCCTCACCTACATCTCCTTTGGTCTTCGGACATACCTAGTTACATGTTTCATAACCCACATATCAACTGGACCTCAGCAAACATAGTGAACTGGAGTATATCCTGCCACACCTCCTGTCTGCAGTCTGCCCTACCTCCAGCTGTTGCACCATCCACAAAGGAATCCTTGGATCTGTCCACTATTCCTTCAGAGTATCATGACTTGGGTGAGATCTTCAGTAAGTATCGGGCCCTCTCTTTACCACCTTATAGCCCGTATGACTGCTCGATAGATCTGCCTGGAGATCCTTTGCCCAACAGTATTTGTACAACCTCTCCAGACCTGAACAGGAGGCCATGGAGAAACATATACACAATTCCCTAGCTAATCCGCTCATCCTCTTTACCCCTTAGCACAGGTTTCTTCTTTGTGGATAAGAAAGACGGCACATATGAGTTTCAGACATATGAACGGCGATCTTGTGTCATAAACCGGTGAGATTTGATACACCCTGTTCCATAACTGTTCTATGAAGACAATATGTCAAAGAATTCAAAATCCTCAGTCTCTGGAGACATTAAAAAGACACTTATGAGCTCAAGCTGATACCCCTGACAGGGCCACAGTCTGGGGACTCAGTCTGGTTGGTGCGGTGGGAGAGATTTAGCATCAACTGTCAAGCATGTCGGCAATGCTGGTGAAGGTCATTGCTGACTTGGAGGATCTTGCTGTAATACGTTGATCGATCACTGCCATGGAGACGAAGTTCTCTGAGTTGGTTACAACAGAGGGGGGCGTTGAGAAATTAATCAATTATCTGGAGTCATCGGAGAGGGAATTAGCTGCTAATCCACTAGCAACCAAGATAAATTTGGATCGTGTTTGGGAAAAGTTAGAAGACCTTGAGAATCGTAACTGGTGATAATTCTTGAGAACGAAGAAGGCCAAGATATGGTGAAATTCCTAGACGAGCTCTTCCCAAGTCTGCTCGACATAACAGGCCATAAGCTGGAAATGGAGTGAGCTCACAGGGTTCTGGCTTGGAGATCTGCTGAGGGAGACAGGCCCCAATCAATTCTGGTAAAATTTCTGAGATCATCTGATAAAGATTTGTGTTATACGTGGCAAGGAGTAAAGGAAGGCTTTCTTGAAAGAACCACAGCATTTTCTTGTTCCCAGACTTTGTAAATTCGACAAGAGAGAAACGTGATCGATTCAAGGAATGCGAGCAACTCTTACATCAACAGACTGTCTCTTTTGTACTGATTTTCCCGGCCAAATTGAAAATAGATACTAAGGATGGACGTAAAATATTTACATGCCCACAGCAAGTGATGTCCATTGTGTGATGCTCTCGATGCAGCCGAGTGGACCTGACTCACTGAACATTCACTTGATCATCTGAGAAATCTGGGCACCTTCTTTGTTTCTTTTTGTGTTGGTTCCACCTCACGGCTAGAATTTGTTTTGTGGAATAAAACTCCTTTTGAACAGTTTGTGGATGAATCTTGCAAAAATGTTAGTGATTAGGGTATTTGTTGCTCTTGTGTAACAGCCCAGTGGGCCTGATTCACTGAACATTTACTTGACTGTCTGAGGAAACTTAACGCCATTTTTGTTTCTTTTTGTGCTGGTTTCACCTAGCGGCTGGAGCTTGTTTTGTGGAGAAGCACACCTTCGGGACAGTTATGTGGATGAATCTACATGCTCTTTGTGCTTATGCCTCATATTGGCCGGAGTTTGTTTTATAGATTATTTTCTGTTGTGTAATTCTGTCTCACAAAATTTTAATACAAACACGGGACTTAAACAGTCCAAGGCCAAAAGTGTTGCAGGGGCTATCATAGGAATACATGGACTGTTTGTGTTGAGAGGGATGGATGCCAGTTGGCGCTTTCATGCGCAGGGTTATTGCACACATTTTTCTTTTTTTTTTTTTTTTTCTGGGGGGGAAGAGACCAGGGTTTTTTGTTGCTCTAATGTTGGAATGTGATCTTAATTATTTTTGTTTTTGACACAATCTGTTTTTTATAATATGTAAAAAAGTCAAATATTAATATGAGTGGATTGTCTCTCTCCAAGTGTAACGTGAATGGGTTGGGGCACACCATAAAAAGGAAGGTTATTTATTTTCTTAAACATAAGAAATATGATATAGTGCCCCCGCAGGAAGCTGAAAATTGGAAGACATGGGGTGAGCATATTTTCTTTAGTGCTGGCTCAAGTAAGAGCAGAGGAGTCATTACATTTATAAGTAAAAAATCTACAATTAAAATGTCTCAAAAAGATTAAAGATAAATTAGAAAGAGTCATTAATGTTTTTAGCAGAAATTCAGGCACAAAGGTTGATTTTGGCTAATATTTACGCACTTAATGCTGATCAGGAAGTTTTTATAGATCTTGATGGGATGTTACAAGCTGCTTGCACCTCTCATGATATAATATTGTGAGGAGATTTTAATCTAGTGAAGCAAAAGTGTGTAAGCCCCCTAGAGCAACATTGATGCTTCATAGGATATGTAAAAATCTTGGTCTTTCAGATATTTGGAGACGTTTGAACCCATCAGGAAGGGACTATACATTTTTTTCATCAGTCCATAAGATTTATTCTAGAATAGATTATTTTAACATTTACATTTATGTATTTGACAGACGCTTTTATTCAAAGCGACTTACAGTGCACTTATTACAGGGACAATCCCCTGGAAGCAACCCAGAGTTAAGTGCCTTGCTCAAGGACACAATGGTGGTGGCTGTGGGGATCGAACCAGCGACCTTCTGATGAACAGTTATGTGCTTTAGCCCACTACACCACTACCACTCTTTTCATCTGTTGTTGATTGTTCAATTGGAAACATTTTAGTCTCAGATCATGCCCTTGTGAGTTTAGAGGTGCCACATACGAAGTAAAAGAAATCACATGGTTGCCGCTTTAATGTATCCCTTTTGAAAAATCCTGAATTCCAACAAATGCAAAAGGCTGAAATCAATTTCTATATGGAGACCAACTGGATACCTCAGTATCCTCTGTGGGTGTGGCTTGGGAGGCACTTAGGCGGTTCAGATCATACATTATACCTCATTCAGCAAAATATCCAAAGCATGGGAACTTGTGGAGGTGGAGTTTTGGCTATTCAGGGCAAAACAGTAATATTTTGATTCGGGTGTTAAATCAGTGAAATCTGCTGGTGTTGAAATATTTACCTCAGCTATTGATGTTAATAATATTTTTAAAGAATTCTATCTTGATCTCTATAGTTCCACGTCTCCGTCTATTGATGAAGACATTAGAAAATTTGTGGAACAATTAGAACTCCCTAAATTGACGACTGAGCAAAAAAATTATCTTGATTCTGAGATAACCCTAGAGGAGCTTGGCGAGGTAATTAAGGCCTCTAATTAAGGCTCCGGGGCCTCCCCCTTGGGGGGAGGGGTGTTTGTGGGGTTTAAATGTTGATTCTCTGTAGATAAGTTTTTTATTTATTTATTTATTTTAAGAATCAATAAAACATTTTAATTACAAAAAAAAAAGAATGACAGCACCCTCCACCCTTGAACCTACTACCACATGGAGGTTAACCCAACGTGACTCTACCCACCTTAGCAACCAGGCCAATTGGTTACTCAGGAAGCCTGACTGGATTCACTCAGCACACCCTGGATTGGAACTTGCGACTCCAGGTGTGGTAGTCAGTGTCTTTACTTGCTTAGCTACCCAGGCCCCCCTCTGCTCTTAAGCTCATACTTTCCAGGCACATGAAAATCCACCCATCCTTCCATGTCTCTCTGCTCAAACCAGTGTATGACAGTCCACTTTGGTACCATCATTCTTGGACTGCTAACTATCATATACATTTATACAGGGATGTGATACTGAGGTGGGATACAGTGTTTCTTAAAAAAAAATCCATTATAGCATTTCTCCTGCTCTCGACATTAGTCCTCTTTAATCCACTCCAGCCACTGCACTCTTTCACATACTTTCAGACTGACTGTGGATTCACTCTAGAATTAATCTTAAGTGCTTAGGTTTGAGGAGGACCATTTTCTGAGTTTGTGGCAGGATGAGGCTCATTCTCACTGAGATTCACATTTTTTTTTTTTTGCTTACCCCTTTTCTTTAAAGGAATAGTTCACACAAAAATTTTAATTCTATCATCATTTACTCACCTCATGCTAGTTGTTAAATCTGTATCTTCAGAAGCGATATGATAGGTGTGGGTGAGAAACAGATCAATATTTAAGTCATTTTTTTTACCATCAATTTCCACTTTCACATTCTTCTTCTTTTGTGTTTGCCGATTTGCATTCTTCATGCAAATTGCCATCTTCTGGGCAGGGAAGATTATTTATTGTGTTCACCAGAAGAAGAAAGTCATACACATCTGGGATGGCATGAGGGTGAGTAAATTATAAGATCATTTTATTTTTTGGGTGAATTATCCCTTTAAACCAGCCTACAATCTCCTGGCCTGGTCAGTTTAGTTAATCTGGTCTGCTCTGCTGGTTTTAGAGGGGTTGTGGGCATTTGTAAGCTGGTCAGGCTGGGAGACCAGCTGGCTGACCAGTAAAACCAGCTAAAATGCTTGGCTGGGGCTTAGAGACCATCTTAAGACCATGCAAACTGGATCAAGCTATTGCAGCAGGAAATACCATAATACTTTGTTATACCATGGTTCTTAAGGATTATCAGATTCAATACATTTACATGGAACTCAAAGATTCTTCAAGAATACCATGGTATTGTCATGGAAAATGCCCCCAAAACAAGGCAATGGTGCATTGAGGTTTTTTTAAGTGAAGCTCCATTTAATAAGCTCATTGTTTCTTAAAACTCAATACTGCATCCAGACAAGTAGATAAAAGAATACCATAACTATTTTCATTTTTATGTTTCCCTGTAGGTCTAATATTCCTGGTTTGGTTAAGAACAACATATACCTCAGCACACAGACACCTGAATATATATGTATATTGCACTCGTTCCCACCCACCCACACAGAAAACGTAAATAAAGTTGTATACATGCATGTACAGAAAGGGTGCAGTGGTAATCAGCAGCTTTCTACAGGTTGTTGTCCTCCTGACAGGCTTAATGGCTGGAGTGTGACCTAGTGATAATGCAGAGACACAATGAAGATCTCTGTATGGCATTGTGCCTCAGAGTCAGACCATCACTGCAGGTTTTTTCTGTATATGCATGTGTTTGTTTGTGTGTAATTGTGGAAACAAGGACACCCCTCCTGACACCCAAAAGTCAGCCTGCAGCATAACACTTAAATAGTCTCAGAGATACAAAGAGACATATTATTGTGTGTGTGTGTGTGTGTGTGTGTGTGTGTGTGTGTGGAGTGATAACTAAGTTATAATCAATCAAAGATCCACATGATCGGATTAAGGCGCCTGGGCAGTCTGGAGATGTGGGCATTCACAGTAGTGTTGGTATAAGTTAGTTGGTTAGAGAACTCAGGGTGCATAGTCCTATTTGCTCCAAATTAAAGGGATATTTCACCCAAAATTGAAAACTCTACCCTCATTTACTCACCATCATGTCACTCCAAACTTATATTACTTTTGTTCTCCCCTTGGAACACAAAAGGAAATGTTAGGCAGAATGTCAGCCTCAGTCACCATTCACTTTCAGTGCATGGAAGAAAAAAACTGTGATGAATGTGAAAGTTCACCATTTATTTTCATTGTCATTATTTTTAATGGTAACCATGGACAGAGTACCTTGGACATTCAGTTAAATAACTCCTTTTGTGTTTCACACATTAAAGTCATACAGATTCAAAGTGACATGAGAGTGTGTAAATTATGACACATTTTTCATTTTTGGTGAACTGTTCCTTTAAGATCATCACCTGAACATGTTGAACCTAATGTCTATCTCACCCTCAATCTCTGACTGCCTCACTTAATACTTAATTTCCCATCATTTCAGATTTATATATTTTTTTTCTTTGCTCACCAGTTGCCATGGGTGCTTGTACCATAGCAACAAAGTGAATCATTTATGATGTCACCACTATAAAATCAAATAAATTCAACAATCCTCAAGCACACAATCAAAAACGCATAAAGTTCACAGACCTGGTCTAAATCAATGATTCCCAAGCAGGGGTACTTCAGCAGGTTAAAGTAATTCGATTTTGTTTTGTTAATCCTATAAAACCAAAATTATGAGGTAAAAATATTAGGCCTTGTCTATTTTTTTAAGGGAAAAAAGTTGGTTTTACTCATCTCATTTGTGGATCTGGTTTTGTGTTTATGAAGGGGTACTTGAGCCTAACTCATGTGGCTATGGGGACTCATATGACAAAAAAGGTTGGGGAAACAAAATAACTTGGTCTGAATCTTAAAGCCATCTATATGCTAGTGTACTTCAAAAAATGTACGTAAAATGTACTTTTAGTAGGTAAACCTGAAAATGTACAGTCTTCCTTATCCAGGAAAATTGACTAAAATATTGATGATGAGTCATCTTGTGCTACACAGATGCAACCTGCAGCTGCAGCTGACCAGCAAGTAGCAAGTCATGGTTAATGGACTGACTGTGACATAAACTAAAGGCTATTGGCTATTTTATTTATTTTTTAAAGTAACAAGCTTTTTTATATGTCTCAAACATATTGTTTCAATAGGAAATACATCAACACAGGAAAGAAAACACCACTTGTCAAGAAATGTTATGGGGTCTTTAAAAAAAAGACATATAGTATTTGAGTATGACACTGTTACTGAAGCACTAAGGTCACCAAAGTGATGTTAGCCAAGGCAATTGTGACTTTTAAATAGTTATCATTTACAAAAGTTCTGCAATCTCTGATCTTTTCAGCTGTCGCTGTACTGTTCAATGGCAAAATTCTGTCAGAGACAGAAATAAAAGCAAATATCTCAATGACATGATCACAGCATGATTCTCCATCTGCTGAGGGAGAGGGCACAAGGATTGGTGCTTTAAGCATGCTTGGCAAATCATACCTGTCACTAGAATTTTATCCTTTAATGTGAAATGCGTATTTTCTCCTCTAAGCAGACAGACACATCACTTCAACACATAGCTTAGCATACAGAATCTCCAAAGAGCCATACATAGCTAAGGCTTTGTATTTTGCAAAACGTCTTGTGCAAATTCATGTTACAACCCTATCCAACTGCTATCTATTCATCTTGCCCATCTAGCCACGTTTATATTCAAGACAGCACATCCACAATCAGAGGTAATGGAAGCTAAGCATGAGCGAGAGCATGTTTGTGCGTCTGTCTGTTCTGTAGTCCATGGCTCATTTGTCGGCACCCAGGCAATGAAAGCTTCAGTATGTGCTCAGACTTTGACAAAAACATCCGCTGAACATCTGACAACTTATAAAACACATGAATTAATCAGCACACACCAAACTGCCAGTCAGGAAAACTTTAAACTTATAATGTATGTTTGAGGAGTATGAAGTAAAGCCTTTGAAGAAACTATGTTGTCAGTCTGGTTTTGTTCGTAGTCCATAATAAAATGTGTCCATATGGGACCAGATAGAGGAGCCACTGTTAGAATATGGGATACTGTGGCTAGATGTCACATTTTTTACTTCAGTGAATATTTCTGAGGGTAGGTTTATTTTCAGCCTCATCTTAACTGCGACCTTCTGAGTTCAAAGTTTAACACTCCATCGGGTGAGCTACCACAAACTCTAATCATGCTGTAGTAAGTGTGTAAATACAGGTGGGTCTGTAATACAATCAATAAAATGTATTGTTTTCAAATAATGTGTTAAGAGTAAAAGTGTAACAAAGCAGAAAATAAGTGTTTATAATGTCATAATCAGCTTTTATTAACTTAAAGGCAGTGTGAAAGTTAATAAAATGCACAGTTGTTGCAGCGCCTCTAGTATATATTTCTTTGGTGATACACAACAGCGATTTTCCTATAAAAATCAAGGCTATGTTTAGGGTTTAGGGTGACAGCTTACTCCAAATACCCTTATTAAATGCAATAAAATATCTTGAGAACAGTTAAAAAACAAATAATAATTTGGTTAAAATCTACCTTCATTATACAGTTGACCCATCTATGCCACTGTGGTTTTATTGTGTTCATTAGCAAAAATAAAATGAAATTGCAATTGACTTTATTATGTAAATATATTTGTCAAAAATTGCCCACTGCTAGAGAAAACAAGCATTTGTGTAGTAGTTGAACAGCCTTGACTCATAACCTTGTAGTTACTGAGATATAGCCCTTGAGACAACTTCCCCATGTGACAGCTATCCCGGGCTCCCTATCAAACAGCAGATAACATCAATATGCAAGCACACTGCAACTTCTCCAGTGAGCTTCAACATATTTAACTCAGAGTTTATTAAAGCTGAATCACACGGCTGTTTAAACCACAGGCTACTTGATGCCGTTACTCGGGCTATTAGCAAGTACTTATGCCCAAAAGTTTGTTCAGCTGGAAATATAGCCCTTTTTTTTGCAGACTCTCTCGTACACTTAATACACTCCATTTCCGAACCACCACTGTATCTGTGGAATTAATCTCTTTCTATTACTCTCTTTCCCCTTGTCCCTCTCTACGCTTTAAAGGGATAGGTTACAATAGGTTCAGAATTTGAGCTTTTGTACTACATAATATGTGCCCAGTTATTGTAATTTGCTGATTAAGGGAATTTATTTGCAATAAAACTTTTTAGAAGGGGCAAAAGATGATAATTATGATCTATGATTCTGTATCTTGCCATGATGTATATGATTCTGGTGTGTCGTTTCATTATTTCATTATCATTTGTGATTAAATAGTTAATCTGGGTGAGTCCAGTTGAATAAATTCAATAAATTCCAGTTTTATGAGCCAGAACAAACAGGGTAGCTGATATATAATCAGTAAATGTTTCTCTGAATTTGGTGTTTTTAGGACTGAATCAGCAACAAAAGATGAAAATAAACCACATTTCTTGCATTTGTTTTCCATATGAACAAAGTAAATGGTGATTGAGGTTATGCACATCTCTATTTGTGTTCTGCAGAAAAAAGGCATACGATTTTGGAACAACATTAGGGTGAGTAAATGATTCCAGAATGTTTCCGAATCCAATGCTCGTTTCATGAATCAAATTTCTCATTCGCAGCAACCCTCAGACGGTGGGTTAGGACGTCCGTTGAAACTGCTCAAGTGCTCACTGACTTCACCAAAATGCTTCATCACTTCTTTGTCATTTTTGACATTTCACTTTCTCTTGCTGCTACTTGATAGCTTCTCTATAGCAAAAAAAAAAAAAAAATGCATTTGTTCAAATAGAGTTCTGTGCATCATTGTCTTGAGTGTTTGTGACTGGATGCAATGGGTTAGACACAAAGTAGTGTATGCTATGTTTGTCATTAGCTGGGTTGTTTGTAGTATTGAATTGGTCCCATGTGTGCAGGTTAGCAAGTTCTTAAAGCTGAAGGGTGTAATATCTGCAGCACTAGCATCACCAAATGATTCACAAAAACAGTGAATGTTTTCCAGCAGGTTCTTTGTATCCTGCATTAAATCATGTGTACTTTAGAAAGCATTACCCCTTTAGCCTCAAGAGCTGCACTCTTTTTTTATTATTATTAAAAAAGTTTTTAATTATTTTTATATTACTGAGGCAACCAGTTGATGCTACATGCTATTTAACAATTAATGGGCACATGTAATTAACAAGAATAAAGTAAAACGTTATATTTTAATATATATAAAAATTATTGTAAAAGTGTGGTTCTTTAAAAAATAAAAACAGTGATATACTATTATAATGATCATATACAGTATAGGCCTATATGTTTTTTTGTTTGCTTGTTTTAGAAGATCCACAGTTTTATTAGTAGGCCATACTGCAGCACTGAACAATAAAAAACAAACAAACTACAATTTACAATTAAAATGTTAACATTTTTGCCATATATAGAAAGAGGATTATCTGTTTTATTGTCACTTTCAAAGATTGTCATGACTATAGTGAAATATAGTGAATCATGCACACACGCGTGCACACGCACACACTAACACCAGAGATACATTACCCTCAAAACAAGACATATAGTTGCAATACTAGCTCTAAAAGAGCTTCAATGAGATATCAGACATCATTATCTCTGAAGCCATGTTCACGCCGGGTTCACACATCCTCTGTGAGCGAGGCGTGAGCGGGGCGTGAGCGAGGCACCCATATTAACAGATGACACTGTTTACACTGCAAGCATGAGTCGTGAGGTGAAGTGTCCCAGACGCGGCAGTGAGCAGTTAGTTTCGGCGTTGTGCCTATTTTTTCCGTGGGCCTCTCGCTGATCTCAGCGGCTCTGGGTGCAGTACAACACTAAAATAATCAGGAGATTATAGAAAAGGCACAAAAGCAAATCAAAATTATACAAACCTAACCTATAGTACACTACAGTTTATATGTCTGCATGCAAGTAAACAAAAAAATAAAAATAAAGTAAAGAATGAATAAACTGTTGGACATTTTGCCTGTCTGTGTATATAGGTGTACAGTTTAGACACAACATAAACCAATCACAACCAAGTGTGCTGATAAAGATAAAGTGCAAGTGACTGTCTGCTGTTGTCCTTGAAGCAGCAATAACCTTAGTTTATTATGACCTATTTAAAATAAGAATTTGGCGTAAGACTCCTTAGATAATGTTATCTTCAGCAGCGAGTTAGAGATGCGGCCAGTGTGAACGTTCACGGAGGATGTGTGAACCCGGCGTTACCCTCTTTTCAGAGTTATTTTTATGTAAGTAACGCAAATCACAAAAATGAAGCATTTGGGAGAAAATATCTCAACTCCGTTACTGCAGGACAAACCATTTTCCTGTAATTATTGTTCACGACGAGCTTAGATATCTGTTGAGCTCGCTTGTCACCTGAGACCCATTGACTCATGCCGTGGCAGTGACGAGCAGGTTTGGAAGAGACACTCAGCGGGTGCATTTTTAAAGTGACTGAAAAGACGAGCAAACTGTTTCTATCAACACGTGCGCAGACTGATGTCACACTCATGTTATATAAAGAGTGATTTTAATCTGATTTATTTTTACGGATTTGTAGTTTATCTCATTATTTTTATGCGTTTGCTGTTTTTTTCCTCTATAGCGGTTCAGCAGTTTATCAATACTGAGAATTACCGTAAATGCTCTAGAAAATGGACACTTCAAAATTCACACACGTTCAAGAATTTTATGAGATAACATCACACGGGCCACAAAAAGATGGTTTGCGGGCCGGATGCGGCCACAGTCAAACAGATAGTTCTCAACTAATATAACGGCTTTATGCCATTGTTGCTATGTTGGGCTGGTCGAGATACTCAAACAAACAGGGCAAGGTTTTGATAGCACTACAGAGTCAGTGCTTACACTTATCAGGGGAATTAACCTGTAAATGTCTTACTTCTAATTGTGCCTTCCTGCATATTAATAATGTCTTACAGTGACTACGTATACAAGGACACGAGAAAGCGGCTTATTGCAAGAAAGTGGCATTCCTGATACATGCGATGAATAACCAGTAACTCTTTCCTCCTGTATACATGCAGCTTGGACAGTAAGCAGCTTTCTCTACAACAGCATCATTTCCCAGCGACACTTGTGCAAATAGCAAACATGGCATCCGAGGAAGACTTTACTATTTTATTCTCCTTTGCTTTGCTTTAGTTCCAGATATTCCAGTTGTTGCGGTTTTTGTTTCCTCAACTTTCCATCACAGCTTGCTTATGTAAAAGTACATCATTTCTCAATGTACAAGTGCATATACAGAACATAAACATGAGGGACAGTCGATATTTGACATTGGTTGACATGGGTACGGTATGTGCTGTTTCCAAATGTAAAAGAAATGTTGAATTCTTCTGCAGTGTTGACATCCTATGTCATAGGGTTCCAGGCACAAGCACACTCCTCAAAAACCTGTAAGAATGTCACTTATGTGTTTATATGGCCTCATTAAGCTGTGTTCTTTGAGGGAAACCCAAATATGTAAAACTTAATAAGAAAACAGCCTTCTCGTTTACATGATGTTTGAGAATGCTGCTTTCTGTGAAAACCCTGGAATATACTGTTTTCTTACATGCATGTAAATATGGTCATTAAAAGAAACATTTTACACTTTGGCTTTAAATGTAGGTGAAAATCTGAAACATTGCAGTGGCTTTCTGCAGGACTGTCAAGTGTAAGCTGTCAAAATTCTTGTAGTAAATTTCCAAGCTTAACTTGAAGTTGATCAAGGCATATTTTCCATGGTACACTAGAGTTTGTAGGTTTAATGCTGCATTACATTGAAAGTCGGATGCAAGATTTTCCGACTTGATATCTCTAATCTCCGAAGGGCATGCAAAGGTATTCCATTGCCCGAAGCTTGGAAACAAACTGGCAATGATACGATTAGCTTTGCGGTTGTCCAACTGTCAACAATTAAGTCTCCTAGCAGCTGAACGGCTGAGGATAAATGATGCAATTCAATAATATTTGTTCTATAAGTGTACGTACAATTATCTATAAAGTGGAGATCGTTGATGAAGCTGATTTGTTTTGCACACCTGTTTCTGCATACATTTGCTGAACAGGTTTAATATCTTATAATATAGGAAAATTACTTATTGACGTATTTAATTAGCTTAACAATGAATTGTTTATCATTTATTATGTAAATATGCATGTATTTATGTCCCCGCATCCCTGAAAATTGGAGTTCCATTTGTCTGCACGAGTAGGAAGTTCAACTTCAAGTGACATTCTGTTGCCTTTTTTCCAAGTAGGACATTGGAAATTCCACTCTCTAATTTGAATGGAATCCAGAATAAAATGCAGTCAGTGCTACTTGGAATATTGCTGCAGATTCTGGAGGTATTTCCTCATTGTAAATTCTTTTAAACTTTGAATTTTTGATTGACTTCAAATAGGCTTTAGTACTGAAGTACCGAGCAAATATACACAAGACTAATGTGAACAGTAAACATAATCTGAACATGTAGGCTACTTCAGTTTGCTTTATCTCCATTAGAAAATATGAATAAATGTTATTCACAATTGCCTTCTGTCTCCATGACGTTAACCTCTGCATAAATTAAGGTGAAAAAAAAGAACACTCCCTCTGCTTTTCTTTTTAATAGGGAGTCAGCCAGGGACAGATCGACAGTGACTTCCAGTATAGACGCTGCCATGTTACGCAGTCTGTGTAAAGTAGGGGTGTTCGATTCCATTTATTTTCAATCAGGATTGTTTCAAAATTCAGGGCCATCACCAGGGATGGCCATTAGTGGGCAATGCCTTCCTAAGTGACATATTTTCTCCCCCAAAACTGCTTGTCAGGCATGAGTGGAAAATCAATGTAATTATAAAAATCATAGCAGCTTTCTCTACAACAGCATCATTTCCCAGCAACACTTGTGTAAATAGCAAACATGGCATCCGAGGATGACTTTCTATTTTATTCTCTGTTGCTTTGCTTTATTTCCAGATATTCCAGAGTTGTTGCGGTGTTTGTTTCCTCATCTTTCCATCACAACCTACTTAAGTAAAAGTACGTAATTCCTCAATGTACAAGTGTATATACAGAACATAAACGTGAGGGACAGTCGATATTTGACATTGGTGGACATGGTTACGGTATGTGCTTTTTCCAACTGTACTCCCAGAAATGTTGTATTCTCTCTGCTGTGTTGACATGTTGTTGGGCTCCATCCTAAGTAGTTTTTTTCTCCAGTCTGTTCCAGGCATGTGCGTGCGCCTCAAAAACCTGTGGGAACACCACTTATTTTCATAGATTAATTTTCACTCGTATATAGCTTTCTTAATCCACTGCTTAATGTGTCAGATTGCTACTCCATGAAGATTTTATGTAACTGCTGGTCAGTTTCTCCTACCCAAATCCAAACATTAACGTTAGTGGGATGGGAGAAGCTTACTTTAGTCTAGATCCATGCAGATGGAAAAACAAATCGCACATATTTTCTAGCTCGATTCACTTCAATATCTATTAATAGGCATATTATGGAGATGTAATAAAATAAAAAAAATATTAATTTGGTGCCATGTTTTTAACTGGAATGTAAAATATGGTATGTGAAATCACTTTTTTATTAAACATATGGTGAAAATGTTAATATGACAGCTTTTTAAACTCAACAGTCTCGACCATAGCAGTGGGTTTAATTAAGATATATTGGTGTGGTTGGTGCTTTAATAAAATCTTACCTGTAAGTAAATAGTGTTTCCTATTTCATATGTTCTGGCGATGGCCCTGTGAAGATTGCAGTCTTTAATCGCACACTAAATGCAGTTTTTGTCTTCCTTTTTTGAGCCAATCACAACGTCCTTTTCATAAAGTTACTAAGTCGAACAAAAGAATCAATTCCTGCATCAGAGTCGACTCCGATTCTAGGACGAGTCAGAAATGAGAAATCGACTCTTTTGGAGTCGACACCTCATCATTAGCGTAAGGCACCAACTCCCCAGGGGGCACCATCTTAGAGGGGCACCAGAAACTCCACAGGCTGCCCTCATTTGCACATTATACATTATTCATAGCAATCGCGGAACACAGACAATCACCTCATGCTCGCACTTCTCACTGCGCTTCAAGCACACCTCCCGTTTTGACATGATTGGTTGATTAATAAAAATGTTGACAAGTTTCCCAACTTCGCTGACTATGTGCAAGAGACCGGGATAAATATTTCTGCTTTCATATCAATCCCTGCATGCTGATAGGTTCAGCGAAGATGATTTGTTCTGTGAATAACATTTGTAATGGAAGAGAGAAACTTGGAAGTCCAGTTATTAAAGGTGAATGGTCCTTTTCAGATCATTAATAATAATAATAATAATAAAAGCCTAATAAAAATATATTAATGTATAGAACCCAAGAAATAAGTAGAAATATATGCAACATTTTTATGAGATTGTTAATGAATAATGCCTCTATGGGTACGAGAATTTCACCTGAGGTTTATGTGTGCTCCAGTGAGTGCTTGTGCCAAGATAGAAACCATCTAGACTGTAATAACTCAATTTACATATAAATAACAGGAGAAAACAGGACAGTGACAGAACTACATCCACAATAAATCTGATTACATGGAGCTTATAATGATTGCACTTGTGATTTGACCCTAGCTACTAGAGGCTGAAGCTGTCAACTGTATGGGGAATTTTTTTTTGTCATGGCTTGTTTTTGTAATGTATTCTTAGACTGTTTGCTTTCCTTTATCTTGTCTTGTTACTTTGGTTTGAAAATTATATTGCTTTACCTAGATTTCTGGTGTCCCTATCCTTAGTGTCACACATGTGCCTTGTTTTCCAATTAGTCTATGTATGAAGATATATCCCTTGTGTTTTCCTATGTGTTTATCTGGTGTTGGACTGTAAATATAGAGGTGAGTTTGTAAGGTTGAGAACTACAACTACCAACTACAATTACAAGCTTGTTAAAGCACAATCAAATTGCGCAGTAGCTTACTTGATAGAATGTTGCATTAGCAAGTAATTTTTATGAGAGGCTGCACACCTTACAATTTTATTTTTTTAGCCTTTTTTCTTTTTGAACATCCAGAAAAGTTTCACTCAGAAATAAGGTGGATTATGGAAGTCAAATGGGTTGTGAACTGCTTTTCACATTGACATTAAGGCAATCAAATTACGTTGACTTTCCGTAGCTTTAATTTATCAGGTAGCCTGCATTAGTCGACACTGTACTCTTCCTGAAATCCTTATACAGCAGAAATAGGTTTAAAGTCCACTGAAATATGGGCTCTATTTTTCCCTCCATTAACTCTTTGAGCTGTCATAGCTATAATGCAGAATATTAGTAGATGAGAAAATACATAATTTGTGTAGATCAATCTATATTACAAATATTAATTATTCCTACAAACACACACACACACACACACACACACACACACACACACACACACACACACACACACACACACAAAGAGAATTAAAGACATTTTAATGCTCAATGTCTTCTGTTATAACATTATTTAAAATTACCACAGTGTTCCTCTATCGACTATGACACTCTGGTTTTACAAGAGGCGATTAGTTAATTAATTGCCAATGGAAATGCACTACCCCTGTCATTCAGCACAGCAGGTTAATATAATTTTTCATTTTACATGGACTGACTCTTCTGCTCTACCAGCAACTTTGAACCCTGTGCGTGTCAAGGTCACTTAAAAAATGTGAATGTTAAAGGAACAAAGTGGCTTATTGGAATTGTGCTCACATTCCAACATGGCTGAAATGTGTGGGAAGGAAATTGGTGGTGCTGATGTTAATGAGGTGGGCTCTGACACATCATTGAATGACATTTCTGAAATCAAACTCTGTCAAAGTCTTTGTGCAATATAAATGTACCTATGTTGGAGAGATATTGTATTTTGCATGACAGGAAGAATTATTATTTTTGATAGAGCTATGGATTTGCACTTTAATTAGCTACTGGTTATTGATCCTAAAGTTGTTCAATTGCATAACCTTTTGCAAAGGCCTGATAATACAGATCATAGCTGTTTTCACAGTTGAGCTTTTGTTGTGGACCAGTCAATTTGACATCAGAGTTTGATTCTCTTTTTTTGGGGGGTGGGTTGAAGAGAAAGCAGTTTATCCAACTCAAGTGTGCACTTTTGGATAACCACAAGAGCACTATGTTAATAAAGTCAAGATAAAATCAATATGATCTCTATAACTTTAAATTATGACTTGCATACAAACAGAACATGTTTGAGTAATATTATGAGTACTATTTGTACCTGTTATTATATCTAAGGAAAAGAAACATGAACACTGCACCCTACGAAGAAAACAGAAAGTGAGCTGTTAATGTTGAACAACGTCATGGTTACTGTTGTAACCTCCGTTCCCCGAGACATTGTGTCGATTGTCAGAAGGGGTTTCTTCTGAGAGCCTTGCATACCTCTGAACTTGAACTTGAGAAAAGGCCAATGTCAAGTTGACAGATAGAATTTGCATGCCCCAATCCCCAGACATACGGGTATAAAGGGAGCGGGTGAGCAAATGCCAAACAGGTTTTCACTGAGTAGCCGAGAATACGTTATGGCACATTACAGTGGTAGGGATAGTGACGTGGCAAGGGGAACACAATGTCTCGTTCCTTCCATCGGGGAACGGAGGTTACAACAGTAACCATGACGTTCCCCTTCTGTCACTCACTAAACGTTGTGTCGATTGTAGTGACACAAGGGGTCCCACTTAAAAACGGCATGCACTAACCCGTGTTACGTGGCTGCCAAGCCAGGTGCAAGCATGCTGTTGTGTGGTAGAAGCAGCTGGGTCGGTTGCACGTAACTCTCCCCAACGGCCCCAATAAAAGGTGTCATATACCACTCTTAGGTTCCCCGTACACGAAACAGGCGACATGAATTGCATGTGAGCCAGCCATGCTATCATGGTGCGGTGGTAGATCCTGCCTGCAAGGGAGGAGTTACTACAGACACGGCGACCAGGGGGCAGCGAGGACTGCCCAAGGGAGCTGCGGGTCCTGCCGCACCGTGGAAAATACGTGACAAGGAGTTGCTTGAAGCGGGAACTATGCCTGTGGAGCCCAAGCGCAAAACGGAGCACTCGACTGGTGGTGGGTCTGGCGCTGAATTTCTCTGCCGAATCTGCGGCCAGAGGGCAAGGGGGGAAGAGCATCCAGGGAGCGAGAGCTTGCTGGCTCACCTGGGAAAAAAGGCGCACTGGATCAGCTTGGTGAATGGCGCAAGATCGGTCGGTTGTTCTGTATTACCGAGTTCTACCGGCTCAGACCTGTCAAAACATGGGACAAGACCGACTCAACCCTGATATTGTATAACCTAGCAAAGGTGTTGGGTGTTGCCCAGCCCGCTGCTCTGCAGATGATGATAATGAGGTGCCGTGAGCCAGTGCCCATGAGGATGCCACACTTCTCGTAGAGTGTGCTCGAACCCGCAAGGGGGGGCACGGCCTGGGTGTGATAGGCTAGGGAAATAGCGTCAACAACCCAGTGAGCTAACCACTGTTTGGGGATGGCGTTCCTTTTCCGCCATCCGCCAAAGCAGACAAAGAGCTGCTCAGAGCATCTAAAGCCCTGCGTGTGGTCCATGTAGATCCTTAAGGAAAGAACCGGACACAGCAACGAAGAGGCTGGGTCTGCCTCCTCCCGGGGCAGTGCTTGCAGGTTCATTACCTGGTCCCTGAAGGGGGTCATAGGAACCTTGGACATGTAGCCCGGTCGCGGTCTTAGGATGACGTGAGCATCAGCCGGACCGGACTCCAGTCAAGTGTCGCTGACAGAGAATGCTTGCAGGTCCCCAACCCTCTTGATGGAAGCGAGCACAATCAGGAGGGCCGTCTTCAGGGAGAGGGCTTTGAGCTCAACTGACTCAAGCAGCTCGAAGGGGGGTCCCTGAAGGCCTGTGAGGACCACTGAGAGATCCCAGGAGGGTAACAGGCTTGGCCGGGAAAGGTTTAACCTCTGGGCGCCCTTAAGGAACCTGATAACCTAGGGACTTGCCGTCTACTGCATCATGGTGAGCAGCGACATCCACATTCATGGTGGAAGGGGACAGCCTCCCCTCCAGCCTTTCCTGCAGGAATGAAAGCACTGACTAAACTGTGCATCTGTGCGGGTCTTCAGATATGGAAGAACACCAATTTATGAACAGACGCCACTTGAGGGCGTAAAGTTGCCTGGTAGAGGGAGCTCTGGCTTGGTTGATCATGTCCACAACTGCAGGTGGTAGACCGCTTAAGTCTTCCGCATCCTGTCCAGGGGCCAGACGAGGAGATTCCAGAGGACTGGACGTGGGTGCCAGAGGGTGCCCTGTCCCTGAGAAAGAAGGTCCTTCCTCAGGGCGATTTGCCAGGGAGGTGCTGTCGCGAGGAGCATGAGATCCGCGAACCAGGTCCGGGTGGGCCAATAAGCAGCCCCAAATCAGCTGGACCACCTGGGGTTGGAGCCACCACTCTCCGCTGAGCGAGACCTGTCGTGGCTGACTCCAAAGGAGGAGATGGTGGGCGAGTTCTGACATGAGACGGGAGATTACACCGCCTTGGCAATTTATGTACGCTACCGTGGTGTTGTGCTGTCTGAGTGGATCAAGATGTGGTGACCCTGACACGTCTGGTCACCTGCTGTAGGGGGACTCCTGTATGCAGAAAACAGAGGTCTGTCCAAGGGTTGAAAGTCTGATTGCAGGAAGGGGTGATAAAAACACAGTATGTGCCACGGCGCCATGCCCATCTCGGGACTTGAGTCTGAAGCCAGTGCTGGCGTGGTCTCATATGCAACAACCCGAGCGGCGTGACCGCGGCTAAGGATGCCATATTCCCCAGGAGCTTCTGGAACTGTTTGAGACGAACCGCTGTGCCTGGCTTGAAGCGAGCAAGGCACATAAGCACTGACTGCGCACGCTTTGTCGTGAGGCGTGCTGACATTGAGACCGAGTCTTATTCCAAACCGAGAAAGGAGATGCTCTGAACCGGACAGACCTTGATCTTTTCCCAGTTGATCTGAAGCCCTAAACGGCTGAGGTGCGTGAGCACCTGGTCCCTGTGGGCGCATAGTAACTCTCGAGAGTGTGCTAGGATGAGCCTCTCATCGAGGTAATTGAGTATGTGGATGCCCCTTTCCCGCAGCGGGGTAAGAGCTGCCTCTGCGACCTTGTTGAAGATGCAAGGGGCCAGAGACAGGCCAAAGGGGAGGACCTTGTACTGATATATTTACATTTATTCATTTGGCAGACGCTTTTATCCAAAGCGACTTACAAAAGAGGAAAACATAAGCGAATCATCTTAAGGAGACAGTGATACGAAAAGTGCCATACTACAAAGTTTCACTATCATCAGAATAGTATACAAAACAGATTTAAGTGCAACAAGAATTGTAATTTTCTTTTTTTTTTTTTTTTTTGACCGGTTAAGTGCTTTTGGAAAAGATTTGTTTTTAGCCTTTTTTGAAGATAGAGAGTGAGTCAGCTTCACGGATTGCGTTGGGAAGGTCATCCCACCAACGTGGTATGATGAAACTGAAAGTCCGGGAACATGCTGCTGCATTCTGGATCATTTGTAGAGATCTAATTGCACATGCAGGAAGGCCGGCAATGAGAGCGTTACAGTAGTCCAGTCTAGTTATGACAAGTGACTGAACAAGCAGTTGTGTGGCATGTACAGAGAGGAAAGGTCTTATCTTCCTGATATTGTAAATCTACATGATCTTGCAGTCTTTGAGATGTGGTCTGTGAAATGTAGCTCATCATCAATGGTTACCCCTAGATTTCTGACCGTTTTGGAAGGCAAAACTGTAGTTGGACCCAGCTGCAAGGTGATGTTTTGTTCAACAGCAGGGTTGGCTGGAAAGACAAGGAGTTCGGTCTTGGCTGGGTTGAGTTGCAGGTGGTGTTCCTTCATCCAGGCTGAGATGTCTGCCAGACAGGCAGCGATTCGAGCGGTCACTGTGGTGTCGTTGGGCTGGAAAGACAAGTAGAGTTGCGTGTCATCAGCGTAGCAGTGATAAGAGAAACCATGTGACTGGATGATGGGTGCCAGTGATGTTGTGTATATGGAGAAGAGAAGTGGCCCAAGCACTGATCCCTGAGGTACCCCAGTAAGTAACTGATGTGGCTTGGATACCTCCCCTCTCCAGGCTACCTCAAAGGACCTTTCTGAGAGATAGGAGTTGAACCAGCCAATCACAGTTCCAGTGATGCCCAGTTTAGAGAGGGTGGAGAGTAGGATCTGATGGTTGATTGTGTCAAAGGCAGCAGAAAGGTCCAGCAGAATCAGAATGGATGATCTAGATTCAGCTTTCGCCTGTCTCAGCGACTCCGTGACAGACAGCAGGGCAGTCTCAGTGGAGTGTCCCCTTTTGTCTGGCATTCGCTCGCCCGGGTTGATTCCAATAAGACAAACTAATCTAGTTTTAAAGAATAGATCAAAACTGATTTAAACTTTTAGTGTGTCTCTTCAATTACTTATTCCTAATCACTATAAGTGTTGAACGTGTTACATTTGCCAGAATGTCTCCCTCACCCAGATATTTGAACTGTTCTCAACAATACTTTATCAAAATCAGATTAATTCTTCATTTAACTTTCTTTCCTAAGAACTTCAAACACATTTTCAATTAATTTGCTATTAGTGTGTACAATTTGGGTTTTGGATAGGGATTGGATTTCTATGCCGTACCAGCAATGTTACCAGGTATTCCTGCTAGTTTTGGGTTTGAGTTCACCTTAGTCGAGTCCGAGTCAATTCTGAGTCTTTAGACAATCGAGTCTGAGTCGATTATGAATGAATCTGTTCATGAATCTGTGTTAAAATTGTAACCGTAAACTCAACATCAATAATTTAAGCTTGTTTTAAACTTGACAAATAAGAAAAACAATTTGTCAATATAAATGCAAAAAAAATAATTTTATATTCACATGTTATGATTAGTATCCTGCAGAAAAAAAAATTCAAATTGGTTTCAGAGTGAAATCATATGCTTTAGGTGTATGAAGACAAAACTGTCCTTCAACACACTTATTATTGCATTCTGTTGTGTTCAATTATATGTTCCTTTTTCCCTCCACACAAACATAGACTAAAGAAAGTGAAAGCTGAGTTATTCATTACAGCCAGAGTGATTTATTATTTCAAATTTATATTTAGTATTTTTTTCTACTTCGTTTTCAATTTGTCCATTCAATTTAGTTTAGCTTTATCTAATTAAGGGTGAAATACATTTAATGTAATTGATTAAATACATTTAATGTGTTAAATACATTTAATAATGCCCATAAAATTAAACCGAAAAAATATATTTTTATTCTACTACACTTCACACTTTTCAGTCCTCCTGCTGTGTCCAGGTGTAGCCTACTTCCCTAAAGTTAAGATAAATTTTTTTATGACAAACTCTCCTTCAGCTGACATGTTGTTCTTTTCACATTATATTTAGTATGGATAATAGGTGAATAGAGACTTCTCCCCTCACATGTGTTCTTCAGTGTATTTTCTGACTTTGTTGCCATTGAAACGTAAGTGCCAGCTTTACCGATAAAACCGATGCAATACAAATGTGTAACGGACTGATTTGTACAATTTCCATGGTCAATTTAATCCGTCTTATTCGTTTAAATATCCCTATTAAGTTTAAATTTGATTTTGTCTTGATATAGTCAACATTTTCAGTTAGAAATGGCTTTGCTTAGTAATGTGAGTCTGATAAAACATTTGTTCTATTTAATAATTTGCAGAGTTGTTGAATGTACTTTTAAAAGTGTCATTATGCAGAGCACGTGTGGCGATCTTTTTCCTGCACACTCATACGTAAGGACATATATTATGTGAAAACTGATATGCAGTTTCAAATACACAAAATGTATGATAGTACTAACTGTAGAGAGCACACCAAAATAAAAAAATAAAAAAGCCAAATCCCGGACATTTAGAGGCAATTTTGAAATCCCGGCCAGATGCTTTAAGGTCTGAAAAAGAGGACATGTCCGGTAAAAAGAGGACGTATGGTCACCCTATGTTACATTATTTTTGTTTGTTTGTTTGTCATTGCATTACAAATGCCATGGACTCGGCTGGACTCTGAAAAAACAAATCCCAGGTCCTAAAGAATCGAGTCCGAATCCAAACTCGAATACCCCAACTCTAATACCTGCTCCCATCAAATGATGAGGGCCACAGATTTCTTTGAGCACTAAGACTGACTAATTTTAACACATTTTAATATTAACACATTTTAGCTAACCTAGCTAATCTGATTTCTGTGTGGCTCTTATTACCTTCAAATTCTCAGGTCCTTGGATAATGAGAGCATATTCACAGCTGGAAAAGCAGAAATTCCACAGAATTTTATTGTAGTTTCGCTTTTCTCTTTTAAAGAGCAAATAATGCATGTTCTTCAGTGGCCATCGTGATGAAGCAGCTGTTTGCCTCAAGAGCAGAGAGCTGATGTGAGACAGTTATTATTTGCGCTTGCAACCCTAGGAGGTGTTCCTGACTCAAGTGAGTCATGAGAGAGAACCCGAAGAGTGCGCACATCTAAACCCTCTCTCACTCTAAACAAACAACTGTCTGTATCACTTTGTCAGGAAAAATAAAAATTTTGTTTGTCAGAAATTAAAACTTGTAATCCTGACAGTAATCCCATTTTATTAAATGTAACTGATGTTTTTTTATGTAACCGCAACTGATTACAATGACCTAATTTTCTGCCTAATGCCATCACAAGTAATCCGTTACTCCCCAAGCTTAAATGTATGCACCAGCGATCTTCACCCATGTATGCTTGAAAAGGTGATTTGGAGTTTGGTTCATGTAAAATCTGATATGGTTTGCTATTGAATCAAAACCAAGACTGAAACGAGTGTTTAAATTTAATCTCAGACTGTGTAATGCTATAAATGAACAATTGAACATTTTATTTCATGTACATGGGTTATGCTGTGCTTGTGTCTACATCTTTCAGCTTGTCTAAAGGAAATAATAAGAAAGACGTAAATCTTTGCTGTGGAAATATGAGCGCTCCAAGAAAAGACAAACAAAAAATAAAAGGAATATGCATGAAAGTGGATCTGTTTGGTCAGATATGGCTAATCCTCTCACAGCCTAACAGAACAGGAACTAGAACATAGTGGCTCGCCTCAATCTGGGTGGCGGAGGACAAATCTCAGCTGCTTCCGTGTCTGAGACAGTCCATCCGTGCATCTTATTACATGGCTTGTTGAGCGCGTTACCGCAGAGACATATCACACGTGGAGGCTTCATGCTATTCTCCGTAGGCATCCACACACAACTCAACACGTGCCCCACCGAGAGCGAACCACATTATAGCGACCACGAGAGGGTTACCCCAACGTGACTCTTCCCACCCTAGCAACCGGGCCAGTTTGGTTGCTTAGGAAGCCTGGCTGGAGTCACTCAGCACTCCCTGGATTCAAACTTGCGACTCCAGGTGTGGTAGTCAATAAATACATCTTTGGTAAATCTAGGAGAGGATGTTCCTGTCTTGTGCAGCTTGTCAGTCAACTTTAGAACAGCACTTGTGATATAGTGCCATGTTAAAATACAACATTCAGTTCTGTCATGAGGGCTAAGCAATATAATAATACTGAGATCTTTTCCTAAGCTTAGAGTTTGAGTGTTTGGATTTTACTGGATATTGCTTCCTTTTTATTGACTAGCATAAATCAAGGCTCAGGTGTCACAAGTGATAGAACTGAGCGAAGGAGTGATTAATAAGTACATACAGCACATTTTTATCACTCATTCATTCACTCATACAAACACCCACACAGCTAGTCCCATTAGTCTTTGTGTTTGGAAATGAATACTAGCTAGCTTATCACTGATCACTGAGCAGTATACGCTGTACATATGGCCGACTGTTTTCGTTTTAGATAGTAGTTGAAAAGGAAGGCATTATTTCATGAGTAACGTTTCAAACAGTATATCCAACAGTGAGAGCGTTTACGTACATGCAAAATATTACACCCATTATGTTGAATAAGTCGACCACGTATGTGGTCATGTAAATATGCCTTAACAGATTTACTTTATCAAGATAAGGTCACAAATGGTTTAAGCAAAAAATTGTGGACACACAAAGGTTGATTGCCTCGATTTCACTTGCATGTAAACACCTTTACCTTCGTACTTATTGGCTTATCGAATGTGCGCAAGTGTCGTGCGCATGACTGTTTGCCTTTTGACATCACAAGCAGAGAATAACCAGATCATTTCTATTCTTGTGTAAACAGTTTTCTCAAGTTGTCAGATATTTTTTATTAAGATGATTTGTGGTATTTATCGGCATATTGTGCATGCTAATGCACTCATTGTTATCACATGACCTCGTTATGTTGCATGTTTAATTTAGTATCTAGAAATGTGTGAAAGGGAATAAGAGCTATTGTTGTTGTAGCGCCTCTAGTGTGTATTTTACCAGGAAACTGCCATGATACATAAAGTCACGTAAAAAGTATAGGAATGTGATTCATGGAGACCAGGTTGTATCAACCCTGCTGAAAAGACCAGCATTAAGTTCAGGCTGGTTTATGCTAAAACACATGCTGGTGAACAGCAATGCCGGTCTTGTAAGTCAAAAAAGGTTTGTGCTGTGCACACACATTTGTGTGTCTTGAGCAAAGGATATGTGAGCCAGAGGACAAAAAATATATACATTTTGCACAAATGATTAACTATATGAAAATAAAAGACAAAAGCAGAGCAATTCAGCTCTTGATTTCTTTGGCTAATTATCACAAATATTCAATTGCATTTAATCACATTAACACACGATCACTGATGTCCTTCATTTCGTGATTATGATAGCTGCAGTTATTTTAGTAACATCACTGACTCAGTAATTTAAGATAATTATTTAGAAGCTATCAGATGGGCTTGTGACATTTGCACAACTCATTTCAAACCCTCCACGCACAGCAATGCTTTTGTCTCTCATCAACTGCAAGAAGATAGAGGACTTTTCTTTACTAATAGTCCTAGCTTTCTTTGTTAAATTGCCAAACTCAAGAGCGAGAACTTCGGGGGCTTATTTAATTAACCCCACATGAGCTTCGGTTGTTTTTCTGTGTGATTACAAAAGAGATGGCAGGTTTGAATATGTGGCTGGGTGATCACTGAGTGCATTTGTCCACCATATAGTTTCTTTTAATATTTGGTTCTTTGCATAAGCAGTATGGCTGAGACATTCCCAGACAGCTTAAATAGGAGACATGCACAATGTTAAGCCTAGAGAGCCCGGTGAGAGAAGTGTGTCCTCTATAATTGAATCGCACCAGCACTAGAACACAAAGAGCACAGAACCCTGCCCATGTATGCTGCCTGTGTACTTTGCACACAAATAGGCACACACATGAGTGCATACTTTCCTTCCCTTACAGAAATATGCATAAAAGTTATTTAACTAAAGTTGCTAAACTGCTGCATAATCAGAACTCGTACATGCTGTAAGGCCAAACAACACATACACACACCCTCGTAAGCCAGCTCAGCAGAAACATTTCCTATGAGTTCATGTACTACTACTAAAGTATGCTGTCCAGATGCCCCTCACAGAAACAGAGAGCAAGACATTTTTTAAAAAACAACGGAATCTCAGAGCACACGGCTTCTCAACAAACTCTCAATATCTTGCCTACAGAGACCCCTGAATGTAACAAAAACACGACAATTATAGCGTGCACTTCCACTTTCTGTAATAAAAGGATTTTTAATATAAAAAGCCATGAATAGTTCTTTGATTCAAGCCTGAAACACATTGCATTCCACTGAATAATGATCCAATGGAGAGGCAGAAGAAAGCACGTATGGCTGCACCTGAGCTTTCACCAAATGAGCAGCAGTACTACAACTGAACAACTAAATGAGTCACATGTTGCAGATACTGCGTGTGCTCATTACATTCCATGCAAACCACTGTCATGTATAAAGAGGATGATGTATTTCTATCAGGAAGACTTGCAGACTTGAGTGAGATTTAAGATGACATTTATTTGATGAATATAAAACAGAAAAGTAATGTCTCTCTTTGGCGTAGGCCCCGTCTGGTGGTCCGAAGAAGTTGTACTCGGAACTGTCATATCCTGCCGGAGATAGAGAGGCAGAGGCGAGGAGCCTACCCCCGTGCAGGACGGGACTCAACTGGTGGTTGTGGGGTGGTGGAGGTTGCCGTGTTAGCACACTGAAACAGCAATGTGATAAATTGTGAGCAGACTTATAAAGCAACGACTTACATGTGATTGGCTAGGAGTTACTCAGCTAATGGTGTGATGATGTACAGCTGCTGTACATGTACGATGATGACGTCCCGCTAGAACTACGCTGCGCTTACATTTCTGTAATCTACAGCTGAATCACATTTATTGTATATGTTACCCGAAAAGCTATAGATGGTGGTATTTTTAATGTCCGTTACTTTCTGTGCAGATTATAAAAATAATCTAGTTTTGAAATGTTGTTGTTGTATGTTGACTGCTGGAGATTTCAATCAACATTTTAGCTGTTTACCTAGTCTTGGGCTGTTACAGAGACAGGCATAATATTTCATGGCATCCATTTAAGTGTTAGTCACTGTTCTAACAGGTAATAAAGAAGTATTCTGTGTGTCAATTCATAAAAAAGGTGATGTATGTTGGGGTATGCTAATGCCCTGTTTGTATTTTCTTTTGACATCAGTCTTTTCCATATTACGTTACCATATTTCATTTTTGTATTTCATTTCTGGGTTTTTTTCTGTTTTTGGCCCCAAGCCCCATGGACCACTATTTTGTTTGTTTAACAGACAGCTGTCAGAATAAATCCCCAAAAGGTATTTATGTATTCTGTGATGATTCATTTCAACCCACCGGCTACATACAAATGGAGGTTTGTCCTGACCTCTTCACACATGCTTTTTTGAAAATAGGGATGCCATCCGTCCATATGATATGGAATCGTTACTTATTTAAGCTAACAAAATTGTGTTCCATACTGAATCCATACGGGATGCCATTTGTCCCGTATTATGACATCTCACACCCAAACTGCAGGGAACATTTCACGCATCGAGAGAAATGCCTGAAACACAGACAGCTTTGCATGAGTTGTGTGAGATATCAGCTGTTTCTTCACGTGGATGCTATACTTGACAGAAGCGGCCTGGCAAAAGATCTGTGTCCATCTTCTGTAACTTTTTTTCCATTAAAAGCTGGAGAAATTTCTCAAAAATATAGCATTCGAGTACATGATAATTGTTTCCCACTGCTGTGGTTCCAAAATACCACACACCTATTCATGACATGACATTACATTGCATATGTCAGTGCTCGTTCTGGAAGAGAGTGAGAGAGAGAGAGAGAGACACAGACAAATTGTTTTGAGAAAAACTGCAGCACTTTTAGTGCAAAAGTACTTAATGTACTAAAATATAATTAATACGCCTCATGCGATTTTCTTAATATCTCTTGTGATAAACACTATACTTCCAAAACTTCGACACTAGATGTTCTAAGGAGAAATAAACTGTTTCATGTTAAGCATTTTCTGTATAAAAAAATCCATTATAATACGTGATTGCTAAAGACGTTACTAAGACTTGTACTAAGACAGTGGCCATGAATGGGCAAATTCGTGTTTTAGTGATTTATATTTTTAGCATGTTAGTCATATACTGATGAGCTCAATAGTAAATGAAAAGCATGTTTTGCTGAGCTCTAAGAACAGAAAGGGCTATTACGGGGAAGAAAACACTTAATAAAAAATATTCTCCATTGATTGTAGCTTCGTTCTTTTGGCAAAAGGTGTTTTTTTAAAAGTGAAAATTCATTGTCAATCCTGGTAAATCATTTAAATTGTTTTTTATTATATGTGCTCAAGGCCATTCACACTGAATGCATTAATGCATCAGTCATTTGTTTTCCTGTGTAAACATGCTCTAGATAGACATCTTTGACCACTGTGCTGCATATAGCTGTTTTTCTCAGCATCTCGAATAGGAGCTTCGCTTTTTTTAGAAAGTGATTTTTGGAGTGGATTCACCATCCACTTGTATTTTAAGGACCTACTGAGCTGAGATATTTTTGTATTTTCTGTTTATTTATTTTTGTATGTGTTCTGCTGAATATAAAGGTCATACACACCTGTGATGGTATGAGTGTGACTAAATAATAAGATAATTAAATGTTTTGGGTACACTAACCCTTTAAAGGGATAGTTCACCCAAAAAGGAAAATTCTGTCATCATTTACTCACCCTCATGCCATCCCAGATGTGTATGAATTTATTTCATCTTTAGAACTAAAATTAGGATTTTTAGAAGAGATTTCTCAGCTGTTTTGGTCCATGCAATGCAACTGAATGGGTGGGAACATTTTGAAGCTCCAAAAATCACATACAGTAAGTCAGCATAAAAGTAATCCATAAGACTCCAGTGGTTAAATCAATATCTTCAGAAGCAATATGATAAGTGTGGGTGAGAAACAGATCACTTTCACATTCTTCTTGTGTTTTTGGTGATTCAAATTCTTCATGCATATTGCCCCCTACTGGGCAAGGAGAAGAATTTCAAGCATTTTTTCAAGGACATAAATATTGATCTGTTTCTCATCCACACCTATCATATCACTTCTGAATATATTTATATATATATATATATATATATATATATATATATATATATATATATATATATATAAAACTCTGGGTTTGTTTGGATATCTTTTATTAATGCCTTAATGTGTTTTATGAAGTATCAAAATTTGGTTCCCATTCACTTGCATTGTATGGACCAAAAGAGCTTAAATATTATTTTAAAAATCATAATTTGTGTTCTTCAGATGAAAGAAAGTCATAAACATCTGGGATGGCATGAGAGTGAGTAAATGATGAGAGAATATTCATTTTTGGGTGAACTACCCCTTTAAGATTCAGCGTAGCATGGGAAGTGGGACAATATATAACAGCAGATAAGTCCTATTGCATTAGAATTCCTCCATCAAAGTATTCTCAACAACCATGATGAAAAGTTAATGCAGCATACATTGTGTCCTTTAGGTCTTACATTTTATATGGATTTGTTAATGTTGAAATTTATTAGTAGATTAGAAAATCTTATTCAGCTGAATTTGCACTGACAAAACTGCAAGTATTTCCAAAGCAAGACATTTTCCATTGTCTTGCTTGTAGTTTCAGTTCAATGATGCATTAAGTGTTCTCATTCGAATAAAAGCATGAAAATGTCAAGGTTATTAAGTATACTCGAATGAGCTTGGTAATTACTTTGCAAGGTTTTCAAAACTCCCAAAACATTTACAAAAGAACAGCTAGTTTTTCCAATTGATTTTGCGCCATCAGTTCTAATATTCATGAGTTAAAGGTGAGTAAACCCCTCTATATCACACTGTGGCTTATTTATCTGTCTTATGTTAATATAACATATTTAATAAATCAGTAGTAATTAATATAATTTGATGATATTTTAATATTATCAACATTTCTTTCATTTTAAATCCTTGTTCATAAATGGCCAATTAACTATTACATTCATTCTGGGCCAATAACAAAGCAATTACCCACTCCTGTCCACCTCCACATGAGGCGTTGGGCAGGAACATTGTCTTCAGAGTAGCAAGTATCACTTGGAATCTTCTACAAGCACACACTCATTTCTTGAGTGTAAAAGGAAAATGTTGTAATTTTCAAAACTTTCATTTGGTTTCTTGGTAATTAAACAACCATTTTTGACTGTAGTGTGGTCACTAGCAATGCATGAATCACCATATGGTTTCTTGGAGTGTTAAGTCATCATAACAAATGCCGGAGGGGTTGTCATCTTTCCCATAGGTTTGGTACTGTGACACTCATTTATGTTCATGGACTATAAAGCATCATCCCTAACAATAATTCAGTGAAGACATAGAAACAACTGAAAAAATACTTTTTACATCTAATAATGTTTTCTGACATCTGATTTAGCTATGCATGTACAACCCCAATTCTGAAAAAGTTTGGACAGTATGAGAAATGCTAATAAAAACAAAAAGGAGTGATTTGTAAATTACATTCACCCTTTGCTATATTGAAAGCAATACAACCACATATTATATTTTGTTTTACCTTTTGAATTTCATTGTTGTTGTTTTTTTATTTCTTGTAATTTCAAAACACTTCAAAACGTTGGGACAGTCGAGTGCTTACCACTGTGCAACATCACAATTTCTTCTAATAACGCTTATTAAGCATTTGGGCATTAAAGACACAAGTTTCTTAAGATTATAAAGTAGAATTTTCCACCATTTATCCATTACGCAGGTCTTTAGCTGCACAATTTTACGTGGTCTTCATTTCTGGATGGTGTGCTTAATAATGCGCCCCACATTCTCAATTGGAGATGGTCAGGACTGCATGTTGGCCAAACTAGCACCCACACTCTCTATTTACACAGTCATGCACTTGTAATCCGGGCAGTGTATGGTTTGAAGTGGTCCTGCTAGAATATGCAGGTACATCCCTGGAAAAGACTGTGCTGGATGGCAGTATATGTTGCTCCAAAATGTTTACATATCTGTCTTCATTAATGGTGCCCTCATCATACATTTTATTATCATACATTAGCACACTGAAGTAATGATTGATGTATGCAGTGATGAAATCAGAAACCCTCTTCTCAAAATCTAAACACAAAATAGACGCACAATACCAGTTTTAAATGATGATGGTGCCAGTTAATATGCATCTAATAAGCATAGTAATACCAGGGAATAAACAGGGCACATGTACATAAGGAATGTGATGGACAAATAGTGATCAAAACTGATGCACCAGGTCAAAATGTTTTTTTGTTTCTTTTTTATCTGTCAGAATGACAGACATAAATTAAAATGATTTGTCAATGTTACAAAGATTGGCCAAATAATTGATTATTTATTAATTGATTGATTGTGCCCCACACTAAATAATGACCCTGAGATGCCACTGGATTGCAAGTGTGTCACTTTTAAATATTTTTAGCACTGATGAAGGGGTGGTTCCAAAATATTTTTGCTACTGTTTGTTTTCCTGTTTTCAGTGCAGACTCATTATTTTCCCCCTTTAAAACAAAGCAGAAAATTCTGAGTTGGAATATTCGTTTTTTTGCAGTGCTGTGGAACCAGCATCCATTTCGCTCTGTACCACCTCATGAAAAAATACTTGAGAAAGACAGGTCAGTGTTCTGGCTGGTCTGTGTGTGAGAGGGACTGTGTACCAGCATTAATTAGGGGTTGTAAATTGCATTGTCTTTTGCCTAGTTGGATGGGAATGTGACGTAAGGAAGTACATTGTTGGCTACAAAAGACACTAGTTTATTAACAAAAGGAAAGAAGCTGATCCTGGTGGTTATTAGACGACAAACAAGTCAGCTGGCCGTTTTAAGATGATGCTGGTGTGTCACAAATAAAGTTGAAGACAGTAGACCCCTCATTGAGAGAAATTATACACTGCAGTTATCATTCTTCACACATGGTGTTCAATTGAACCTCACTTTGTACAACTGCCAAGTTATCAAATATTCAGCACTGTTTGTCATTGTCTCAGTCACACACTGGCATGGGTGGAGTTTTCCTTGTCTTTTTCTATGAAAGATGAGCTGCACTGAATCACTTTGTACAACAAGCATTACCATGACAGGCTTTTATTAAACTTTAATTAACCTGCACCCCTGGAATTTAAATTCTTAAAGGGGTCATGAAGAATCAAAGCCTTTGGTGTTCAGAAACCAAATAAAGGCCCATAAATAAGTGCATCAATTGCTGCCTCTCATTTCATAGATGGTACTTGCTTGTTTTGATTATTGGTGGGGGTTTCCTTACCCCATACTCCCCGGAATCTACACCCCTGACTGCGTCTGTCCGGCAATGAAATGGCTAAAAAAAAAAAAATGACACATTTTTATCCCCAGATATTTTAAAAAATCTGTTTACAAAACATAGGTGTAAAGACCCTCACGGGAAGGAGGACACAGGAAACGAGGATATGAAACACAGGTAAGACTTTAATTGCCGTTTCTCTTTGACAGATTACCAATATTTAACCAAACAGTACACAAGCGCATTGGGTTGGCTTGTTGCGTTCTCTCCCGACTGGTGGCTCTGTGTCTGCTTTTATGCCGCTCTCCTCGTGCTCACTGGAATTAGAGACAGGTGTTATAATTTAGCTCAGGTGTAAGCGCCCTTACCGCTTTCCTCTCCCGGACGGGCCATTGACCACGCCCCCGCTGCCACAATAGGTTTCAGTTATATAGGCCTTCATAGTACTTAGTAACAACAACAACAAAAATGTTATGGCATGACCCCGTACATCTGGACATTTTTGTGTTTTCTGTCCACTCTGATCTGTCCCATGCCAGCTTTAACAGGGAAATCTTCCATCCATCTAACACATAGATTAGTCATGCTGAAAGACTGAGGCCATTTTATACAGATAATCAATTTAAAGAGTTTTACATTCATCAGTCCTGTGACACACATAAATTACACTGCTCTCTATTCCCATTGGCTCCATGCAGAAACCCTCTCTTGTATTACATTCAATTTCCCCTCTGTTCCAAGCTTCTGTCTCAGGTTCCAGCATTCTGTCCATCTCTGTCTATTCTTCATCCCAGTTTTCGTTCTCATTTTTCTCTGTCCAGTTTCTTATCTCTCCGTCTGTCTTTTCTGTCTTTTTTCACTTTGAATCCTGTTCTACGAACCCCTAGGAACTTTTTTTTTTTTTTTTTTGTGCACAAAGGATTATTGCATCTTTCTCCCTGTTTTATTAAGAAACATACTTTCTGGATTGACTCTCTTGCTTGTGTTATCCTCAACCAAGACATACATTTTTAAGTTATATAATGCTAGGCGCATCTATAGGACATAAATAATCATGTGTGACTCTTCAAGCACGAGTGCATGGGAGAATCAGGCTTCTCGTAAATGTTCACAGCAGTCTGGTCTGCTTTGGCTTTGATTCAGACCCTCCAAGCTACTGTTCCAGCTTTCCAGACACTGCTAAAAATGTAAACATGGAAATGCAGAAAATGGAGATGTTTCACCAACAGCTCTGCCTTGTATATGCCAACAATTTGCAGGAAGAATTCAAATGTGACAATCAGTCACACTGCTGTTAGCTGAATTGCAAATGTGCTCCTGTTTGAATATGTTGACTTCTGCATGGCAATTTATCCACTACACTGGTCATTTTTGTCTCGGCTTGATAATTCAGTGACAGTAGCTTGTACATGATCCTCTTCGCAATTAATTGATACTTGATTCAAACTACAATGTTTGACTCTCACAAGATTCATATTTTTTCTTTATTTAATGAATACAGCAGGTGCTTTGCCTTGTGAATTCTCAGAGTATACTTTACACCCCTGTGGCCATAATGAAAGGGTAATAATTGTTCATTTTTAAATGTATTTTTAAAAAAGGACAGTTTTATGAAGAGTAAATTACCAATCAACATATGCAAATCCTGAACTGCAGAAACCCCTTTTTAGCACCTCTCTCAGATTGAAAAGACACTATTAGGGCTGAGCAAAAGGGCTATCCTCAGTGGATTATGATACAGTTGTTAGACGTGATGATATGTGGTACGTGATGAGGCTGTGACTGAACACACTTTGCACTTCCTGTTTGATTGTCCATGCCAAAAACAAACCTCCCCTCCTCCCGTCCATTCCCAGCCATGGTCCTGCTAATCTGTCTCCAAATTTTATAATGTACTTTGCTCACCCAAACACCCAAACATTCTAGATGTTCACACTGAGAATTTGGGTCGGTGGAAGCCTGGAGGACAACAAACACATTGCAGTTTTGTAATTTCTGTCATTTCAAAGTGATATAAGGTTTTTTGTTAAGATGTAAGGTTTTTGAAAGCAAAATGGTCATACTGTGAAATGCTAAGTGGATTATCTCTTGTTTATAGAATCCTATGGGCATTTCAGATGTTCACAAACACCTCTATAGGTTCTATGATTTGTATTTGTGTGTGTGGGTGTCTGTGTGTTTTTTATTTTTTATTTTAAAATGGCATGTTTTGAGAATAGTGCAGTGGAAAGTCAGTTACAGAGAGGAATGTCCTAAGAGGAAGTTTAAAAACATCTTGTCCTTCTTGGTGTCCTACATTTAATTGAAGAAGCTAGTCTTCTTTACACATTTGTTCATACAGACATGAAAGACATAAATGGATAAACCATCAGATTAGATCTCTGAAAATGCTCCTGGTTACTATGAAAATGAATAACATCATGCGTTGTGAATTAAAGTAATTATATGTTTTATCAAATAGATGTGCCTCGTACATGATTAAATATGTTTAAACTATAAAGGATTTAGCAGGTCTTCATGTTATTGTTATTATATATTTTTTGCATTGTTAAGGGAAAGATATTATTTTTGTTGCTTGATACATTTCATGCTGTGCTTTCAATGAGTCACATTTCATATACTGTACCAGAAGTGTAAATACATTTATTTAGCAATGTTTCCTTTTCCTGTGAGAGTTGTGTGTTCTTAAATATGTTCTTAAATTGTTCATATCTAATGCATAGCTCTATAAACAGTTTTGGGAAGTGTACTTGTGTTTATCTTTCCCAGGATTCTGTTGCGTAACCTTAAAAATCTTCTACAATGTTCCAAAGACAGATTGGATTCAAAGACACATAGTCTTCATTTACTTTTTTGCAAATTGTGTGTGTTATTTGTCTCCTCACAGCTACCCAATTCTGCCAGCCTCACTAGACCACTAATTAAGATTGTGTGGTTTAAAAAGTACATCCCAAGTCTTCCCAAACTTTTTACTTTTCATATTATAGGAATGTTCTATGTTCAATACATGTTAAGCTTGTCGACAGTATTTGTGGAATAATGTTGATTACCAGAAAAATAATATAAATAAACAAATCATTGTTACAGTGGGGGCTGATTTTTGGAGGGTTTAAAGGGAGAAATGTGAAGCTTATAATTTTATAAAAGCACATTAACACATTACTTCTGTTAAAAAAAAATTTTATTATTTGAGCTGTAAACAGTTGTTTCTACATTCATTTCAGGGTTTTATGGTTTATGACATTACGTCATCATGGCAACGAAGTTGTAAAATTAGATATCTAAAATCATGTTTGCACACATATTGTTTAAGTCTACTTTTGAAACTGAGTATTTTAACATTTATGGATTGGCTCCATTCACATCCATTTTATTTTATTATTTTTTTTAACTCTAGTGCACCCTTCATTATGCATTCTTGTGACCTTTGGGGTCAAATTTTACCCTAAACAATAACCGGGTAATTTTGTACTGTATTTATTTTTTTAAATAAATTTCATAACACTATCTTCTTTCATTTAGCAAATCTAGAGTTGTGCAGTTTTATTTTGGAAGGTTGTGGTATTTATTACCTGCTTTACCTCTCCATCTACACCATTCATTTTCATAAAGTAAGAACATTTTATGCACATTCACTTCATTGAAGATCTACATTTCTCAGTTTAATTCAGGAAGAAAATATGAAAAACGTGTCATGCTTTAGATGCAGATTGCTTCCATCTGCTGAAAAAATTTAAAGTGACCTGAAATTATATAATTATAAGCAGTAGATTGCTGCAGAGGTCCACTTATTTGCCTGGTATAGCAAACTGATTTTTTTTAGACCTTATCACAAGTTCTGCATTTGGATATATATTTAGACATCATCAACAACATTTAAAAAACTTGAAATTGTTGTCAAAGTTTAGCTTTATTTGTTGTATTTTTTTTTATGTTTTTTTGAAGTGTCAGTTATGGCAATGATGCCACATTATGATTACAAACCATGGTGTTAGAAAGAGAAGACTTAGACTAAAGTTTTTGTTACATATCATTTATTTTAAAACATCCATTTCAATAAATCAATAGAATAAATTAATAAAACAATGTAATTAAACCAATAGCAATGAACAGGAATGAACAGTGCTAATTTATTTTGTGTACAAACATAAGACTTAGATTAAACATTTTGCTCCCACCCCTAAGCGTAAACTTTCTCAAAGTGGAAAAAAAATCTAAAACTTGTATGTGTGTGTGTGTGTGTGTGTGTGTGTGTGTTCTGCATTGTGGCTGATTTATTGTTTTATTTGACACATAATAATAAAAAATGCTTGTTTTATCCTCTCACCCATCAATTTCCTATGTGGGGGTCAAATATGACCCTAAACATCACAAGTGTGATTTTTTTGTCACCCCACCCTAAACGCTTGCAGCCAGATGTTTTAGTAGTGGTCCAGGAGCTACAGTATTACCATTGAGGACTTGCTGTGAACTAGGTATTTAACAGGTTGTACTATGTGGACTGTCCCTATTACAGGTATAATATAATGCACTTCAGATAAAAGCTTTGGCTGAATGACAACTTTCTATGCTTGCATACTACACACAAATATGAACATGAACATGGAATTTAGCATACAGTATAATTATTGTTTAATTAAATAACAGATGTAAAATTAAAACTATGTATTACATGTGTAATACCACTGTTAAGCGTGCATAGAATACCATAGTAAACATCACTCAAAATATATTTGAGCTCATCTTTAAGATTTACTCATTATCATTTAATAATTAATGACAAAATTCCTTCAATTGAATTGTGTGATGTTTTTCTAAATTAAATGAATGAAACATAAAACATAAAGGTTTACTATCTTATTATATAAAAGATTACTCAATTCAATTTGATGTTATTTTGTTATGAAATTTAAATGCGTAAATCTTAAAAAAAAAGAAGAAATTGTATATGGGTCATGCAGTAAATGCAAGGGCTAGTGATGCAAACGTAAATATTCAAAAAAAAAATTCTAAACCAACTATAAGATAACTAATCATTAATCAGTTCACATGGTCAAAGACACCCTAATAGAGGAATACAGACCACTTCATGTAAAATATGTCTTATAAATTCTGTCCTAAAAATTAGACGGATGTGTTATTTTCACCCACATATGCATTTTTGAGGGGTTAATTGGATCTTGTGTTTGAATTTTGTTTTATTTTATTTTATTTTACAAACTCAATTTTGTTTTGTTAAAATCTTCTTAGCAGATACACGATCAGCCACAACATTAAAACCACCTGTCTAATGTTTTGTAGGTCCCCCTCGTGCCTCCAAAACTGCACCAACCTGCATCTCATAATAGTATTCTGAGATGATATTCGTCTCACCACAATTGTACAGAGTGGTTATCTGATTTACCGTAGACTTTGTGAGTTTGAACCAGTCTGACCATTCTCCGTTGACCTCTCTCATCAACTAGACATTTCTGTCTACAGAACTGCTGTTCACTGGGTGTTTTTTTTGGGGGGTTGGGCATCATTCTGAGTAAATTCTAGAGACTGTTGTGCCTGACAATCCCTGGTGATCAGCAGTTACAGAAATACTCAAACCAGCACATCTGGCACCAACAATCAATGCATACTCAGAATGACGGTGAAAAAAATTTAATAACACCCAGTGAACAGCAGTTCTGCAGATGGAGACGCCTTGTTGATGAGAGAGGTCAACAGAGAATGGCCAGACTGGTTTGAACTGACAAAGTCTCCAGTAACTCAGATAACCACTCTGTACAATTGTGGTGCGAAGAATAGCATCTATTCTGCGATGCGGGTCGGTGCTGTTTTGGTGGCACAACGGGGACCTACACAATATTAGGCAGGTGGTTTTAATGTTGTGGTTGCTTTGGGAAATATGTTAATTCCCCTGGAATGACGTTTCCATATTTGTAGATTAATGAGTTCAGTTTCTCTGCTAGTCACAGCAAAGCAATCAAGGGTTTAAGGCTCTGCCAGAGCATGACCCTGGATAGATGCTTAAGGAATAGGTCAAGCTACTATTTTCTCACAAAATTATTTACACACTTCACAAGGAGAGTTCATCAATTATTAAATGAAGCATCTTTCTGCAATTATCAGAAATGAGTTCAGACCCAAGAGTCTGGCACTTACACCCTGTAAAACACACATAATATTCCGATTTCTTTTGCCAATTTTCCACTTCGCCATCTTTAGTGCTCTCTTGAAAAAGATAAATGCAATTAAGACCAAAGCAGCCGGACATCAGACTTCAGTATTAAACTCCAAACCTGGGACTGTTTTGTGTTGAGAAACATCACCATTCCTGATGCAATCATGCCTGTGAATATTACGTTTTTAAAAAGGATTTGAAGGTGTCTTTTTGACCTTAAGGTAGACTCTGAGTTTATCCAACCATATCAACATCCATCAGCCAAAGTGCCAATTTATCTCACAGCTTATTCGTATTTCGAAGATCAAAATATTGGCACTGGTCATTTTGAAACATATGTTAAAAACCTTTCCTCTTTTAATCAATAGTCTTGTTCAACACATTTTTGCAAATACATTGACTTATTTATACTTGACTAAATGTATGAGGAAAACATATTTAAAGAACATATTTACAGAATTTCAATGTCCCATGATATCTATAAAGGAGAGAAAAATCTGTTGTGCTACTTAAAGCTCGATAGTTATTCTGTCTCAAACAGTAATGAGTCAGATGGTACACACAGCTCAGCGGTTTTATTTATAAAGAGTAGTGGAAAACCAACAGCATTACACTTGAGAAAGAGGAGAAAATAGCAAAGCTTTGGAGAATGCAGCCCAAATGCAACACCCTGACAAAAACAAAAAATAATCATCTAAAAATGTACAGTAGTTAAAAGATTTTAATTGTTTTGTAACTAAAACTGAACCTCTCAAATGCATTTTCCCCCATGGAAATGGGAAAATATATACAAAAGCGGAACAACAGGAAACAGCAGGATAAATAAATACAAAATCATTCACAAACCCAAGATAATTTACAGCTCTCAGTTTTTTAATCTTCTCTAAACTCAAAATGATCAGTTCAAAATGAACTGCAATCTCAGCATAATAAAATGATTATTTTAGAAAAATAAAATTGTTGGTTTAAGAAGATACTAAATGAGTTTAGCAGCAAAACATGTGAAAGCATTTGCACAAGAAGCAGCTGAATCATAAGCACTGGCATAAGATGGCACATATTGCATACCAGGCACATTTATCAAGCACATACACATATACTCAATTTGATGCCAGTGGAAGTAGACACCATCATTCGCGCAAAATAAAAAAACAAACAAAGCATCTCCGAGTCCACGCAGCAACATACCCACACCCTCTCAAACCCAGCATATATACGCAAACATCAGAAACAACACATTCCCATTCACAGTATTTACTTTGCGCACACACACACACACAAAGGGATCATTAGCAAAAAGACAATGAAGAAATGGAAAGCATAACTGCTATCAGCCCTTAGTCCCAAAGTATCACCCTGCTGAATGATCAGACATTTAGGGTGCAGTAGATCAGTTTAGAGACAAACAAATGTTGTTCAGTTGTTTCGTTTATACAATGAAAATTGCTGAAACAGAAGCCAGAAAGGGTACCTCCAAGACTAGTCCAAGAAATCAGGAGGTGTTCCTATTTTCTGACAAAGTCATCAAAGTATATAGAGGATGCATTTTGATAATGCAAAGTGTCAGGATTAGGAGAAAGATTACTAAAAGACCATTTGTCCTAATACATGTCAAATGTTTTCATGATAAGCATGTTCCTGTAAGGATTTATCTTCAGTTAAAGCATTTGTTAGATAGGTGTAAAGAGACAGAGGTGTTCTATATTCACAGAGCCTCTACGCATCAAAGGAGCAGAAGACATGGTCTTCTCCCCTATGGTCCTGCACTAGGGGGATATGTAACTAGAAGCATTAAAGTTTGATTGGAGAAAACCTGCATTAGCTCATTTCACACACATTGCCCTTGGCAAGGAGTTAAACAAGAGCATTGTTGTCACTCTCTCTTTTTTGTTCATCATAAATAATGCTGTATAGACATAAGACAATGTAATAAGCATGAAAATTTTCTCTTTTAAAACCTCTGAGTAAAGATTTAAGGGAATCTGAACAGTTTAATTCTGGTTGGATTAAAATCTCTACACAGATCCATGTTTTGCATTATGCCCAAGGCCTGGTTTTCTTATAAAGGCAAGATAACAAAATACAATAAACTTCTTGTGCTCCATGCACTGTGCCTTGTCCTTGCAGGTGTGCCATATAGTTTAAATAAGTTATTTTGTTTTCAGCCATGATTTGTCTATGCATTCCCCCTCCCTCTGTTGTAAATATTTTTGGATGAGCCCCATTTAGTGGCATTAGTCCAGGAATCCCAAACCTGAGGCAGTCACCTAGACCAAAAAATAGTTACTTAAGAGTAGCATGGTGTCCTTGGTTATCCGGGCAGCATAAAAAGCCCTTCATTTACATTGCAACAGCACCGTTATTGTGTGTTTTTTAGTCTTTCTCTCTAGTCCATGTTCGGAATAGCTGTATATTTTTTATTTGAACAGCCAATCCACCTCAGAAGCCTTAGAAGAATGTGCCTTTGGTGTTCTTGCAAAGGATCTTTTTGAAGGCTCTACGGAAGTCTTTGTTGAAGATGGTGTAAATGACTGGGTTAAGGCAGCTGTTGCAGTAGCCGATCCAGAAGAAGAACTTAAAGAGGGGCTCTGGGAGAGCACAGGTTTCTGGGCACACAGCCTGTAGGCTGTAGGAGAAGAAGAAAGGAAACCAGCAGATGACAAAGACACCAATCACTACTGCTAGCACAAAAGTGAAACGTTTTTCTCGGTTCACCATGGCTTTGCGCCGTGTAGAATTGGCCGTTCCTTCCTGCTTTGCCATTCGAGTCACCAGCTTTGCCCCTTTTGCTGTGGCAATCATGTCTCTGTATTTCTGGGTTGTGGCAGGAGAATGGATGCCACTAGGGATTACACTGGGGGTGCAAGGCACTTCTACCTCCCTACAACCTTGCTCTGTGTCTGAGTCTGAGTCCGAGCTCAAGCTTTCTCCATTATTGTTGTCTGCCTGTTTATTGGTCTTTTTCTCCTTTTTCCCATCTTTAGGTTTATTAGGAACTACTTCAGATGAATTGGAAGGAGAAAGAGAAAGTGAGGGGCATGGAGGAGAATATATGATGGTTGTTGTCGGGGCTGTTGAAAGGGGTTGCAGGAGGATGTTGGCAATTGGGGTGCCTGCAGGCTGCATTATACACAGCTGAGCAGGGTCCACTTGGGAAACATCGAGAGTTGGAGGTCTAGGCATTGTAGGGTTTTTCTGTGGGGTAGCAGGCGTTTCCTCTCCTCTACCGTTTTGGAGACCTTCGGGGTGGGCCTTGTGCTGAAATGTGGTGGCGTTGGCCGGGACCACTTTCCGAGGCTCCCCTGGTGGACAGCGTGTGCGCTGTTTGGCGATCTGATAGATCCGCATGTAGACTAAGATCATAATCAGGCAAGGAGCAAAGAAAGAACCAATAGTAGAGTACAGGATGTACCAACGCTCATCATTGAGCTGGCACTGTGGTCCGCCATCTGAATCTCCCCCACCTTTATTCTTGTTCATGGAGAGCAGGGGTGGGAAGGAGATGACTGCTGAGATCAACCATACCACCAAAATGGCACATTTGATGCGTTTGGGTGTCCGCTTTGGACCGTAAGTAACGGCACGTGAGATGGACATGTAGCGGTCTAGACTTATGGCACACAGGTGTACTATAGAGGAAGTGCAGAATAACACATCCAATGCCAGGTAGATCTCACACCATACGGAGCGGAAATACCAGTAGCCCATCAGTTCATTGGCCAGTGAAAATGGGATGATCAAGGTGGCCACTAAGATGTCTGCGGCTGCAAGAGAGACCAAGAAGAGATTCTGGGGTCCTCTAAGTGAGCGGCTGGTTAAAACGGCTATGATGACCAGAATATTGCCCACAATTGTAAAAACGATCATCAAGGTGATGGCTGTTGCAAAAGCTGCTGTGGCTTCTGGAGAGTATGGGGCGAGTTTCAGCACGCTCTGGTTACAAGTTGGTGTAGATGTGACTCCGGTGCCGTTGATGTTGTGGCCTGGCAGACCCACACCGGCAGAGCAGGCACTTTCCATGGCTGCCAATGCGCTGCCACTTTGGGTGGACTAATCTTCTCAATCGCAATCCTAATTAATGGGCAGATTTTGTTTTGGCATTTTGTTTCCTGAGAATTTGATAGAATATATTTTATTTAAACTAAATAAAATAATTTTACTTAAAACGAGCTAGGCTAGTTCCCTAACTATTCTGTTTACCATTGTTTCTTTCACATCTCTATGAGGCTTTGTTATTTTTTCATTACTTCTGAATCTGATGTCACATTAAACAGGGAATGAGCTTAATTTGAGTTCTGCCGTTGTGAAAAGGCAAAACTTCAACAGATGTGATGCATTAAAATGTGTTTACATTCTACAAACTATTCTATCGCTAAATTATAATTTAAACCCTGCCACTAAATTATAAACTTAAGAATGTTCTTATACCAGAATCTATGAAAAATCACTGAGCGACAGCAGATATGGTAACATGGTGACAATATTAAATTAACTGCCGATAGGTAAAAGCTGTGCGATAACGTATTATATGCTAGCCTACTTGTGATTTGCAAAATAATTGTTCAATGTTATCATTTTAAATAGCCTATTCCTAAAATTTAAATTACGCAATAAAACTACCATGGTTTCTAAACAAGAGTTTCCAAAAAAAAAAAAAAAAAAAAAGTAATTCTAGGTTACCCAGATGCACAACCCTCCACGGAGCGCGAGGCTTTAAATATAAATCTCCCGAGAGCGCGAAGCAGCGAGTGCCAATTTCCCTTCACAGTTTTCACAAGTTTTCAAGAAGAATTTAAGCACATCATTTTGCTCTGTCTACGCAGAAGTGTTGCCACCTGCTAACATTTCATGTCTTTGTTCTTCACACACTGAAAACTCACAAGATGTTGCGTCGTCGTTACATTCTTGAGTAGTGACAATTTTTCGGGTAAGTCCAAGCACTCAAAAGTAGTGTAGTGTTTGAAAGTATAAAAATATCCTTCTCTCCCTGTGTTGCTCCCGTTTTAGTCACAGTATCTCACTCAGCGCAGCTAATTCCAAGTTGAATGCCTCCAACGTGCCTCGCGCATTACCTCAGTGACAGCTTTAAGTAGTTGTGGGCTCGCGCGAGCTGCTCTGGCTTCATATCAGTGCAGCGGTTCTCCTCAGTACCCGAGTGTGAGTGATGTCAGGACGGGCGTCATGAAGCGAACTCTTCCCTCCCACTAAGTAGCCTGACCTATCCTAGCACTCTATTGTCAAACATATAACAAATAAATGCTTTAGGTAAATGAACTAATGTAAATGTAATGCATCTCGAAGGACTCAATAATGGAAACGGCTTGTGTCCTCATTGGATAAAAGGAATTATTTTGATTCAATCACATTGACATGTATTTTTTTCCTTGTATATTTGCATTAAGAGTTTACATAAGACTGCATGACGACCTATAGCCTATTTAAAACTAGCATTATTGATTGAAAAAGAGAGAGAGAGGTTTGCCAAAAATTGCAGAGCACCAATTAGCTTACCATTGTGATCGTTACGCAGATGACTCTCTCAAATGAAGCAAATTAAAAATAAATACACTATAAAAACGACGGAGACCTTGTGCCCTTCAAACATTTCAGACATTTTAAAACTTTCATCACAGATTGCGCTCGCATGTGTAAAAGGACAGAGGGCTCATCGCGCATCAGAGCGAATGATCGCTTCCTCCGCACCATGCCGCGCTTGATTTCAGAAAGATCAAGTGGTTGAATGCTCACTTCAGCTGATAAAGCGCAGCATATACCCAATCCCAATTTAGAGACCCTTTCAAACGTATCCATTAAGATGAGAGCATATCTGTCGTGAATGTTGTCGATTTTAGCAAATAACATAAAGCGTGATGTCAAAAGGGTCGATTGAGTTATAAAATGTTCAAAATTCTACCGGAAAAAAAAATCATATTAAACAACTTAATAAATGGACAAGACTTGGTTTCAAACAGAGAGCTCTACAGTAAAGTGTTTGCTTTTAGAGGACCATTTGTGTGTTCAGATAGATAGGCAGGCAGGCAGGCAGGCAGTCAGGCAGGCAGACAGGCAGACAGACAGACAGACAGACAGACAGATAGATAGATAGACAGATAGATAGATAGCTCTGCCACCTATGGGCAAACATGCCATCAGAATAAATAAATAAATTACTTCATGTTTTGCCAATCATTTTACTATCTATTCTTTGATCCAACATTTACTGTGGCCTGTGTGCAATATTCTATTTATATTTAAATCTATATAATACTCCTCCTCCAAGCTATTGTTATTCATGTCTTGTATAAGCGGTTTACTTTACAATATATTCCACCATATTTCAACCGGGTTTAGGACAGAATACTAAAGATCTTGTGACTCATCCACTGGGTTGTGTGCTCACTGCAGCTTAAAAACATTGTCATGCCGCATGATCCAAAACTGTCCAAATGACAGTATTTATGGAATAATGTTGATTACCACAAATAAAATTAGATCCCTTCTTTTAAAAAAGCAAAAATCGAGGTTACAGTGAGGCACTCACAATGGAAGTGAATGGGGCCAATTTAAAGGCAGAAATGTGAAGCTAAGTATTTTATAAAGCACTTACAATAAATTATTATTGTTTTAGGATTTTAGCGTTTGCAGGTCATCATCGCAATACAGTTGTAAAATTGGACATAACTTTAAAAGGTTAGTATGCTAGTAACATGCAGACGTTGTCTTGTGACTATACTTTTGAAACAGTGAATATTTTAGTGTTTATGGAATGGCCCCATTCACTTCCATTGCAATTAAGAGTATTACTGTTACCCAGATTTTAGCTTTTTATTAATTTTTTTGACTTGTTGAAATTAATTATTGTGGTAATCAAGATTATGTCATAAATGCTGTCGATTGTGCTTAACTTGTACTGTATTGAACCTGGAATATTTCTTTAAGCAAACATTCATGGGATGAAACCAAGGTACTCCAGAGTTAACATTTCTGGTGTCAGAATGTAATTTTCCTCACTGACTGCCTGCCATCTGAGATTATGAAACTCCAAATGATGAGGCTCTTTTTTCGGAAAAGACAGACTTTCATTCACGGTACCCTTTTCCAGTCTTTCAAGAGAGTGGTTATATTCATTTTGGAGAGCAGCAGTTTCTGCAGTATCACCCTTCACACTCAGTTTCTAGTGTTTTCCTCATCATGAGTTCATGAACAGTGATATGAGTGAATGTAAGAAATTTTGCCCTTAACTTGAGTATCTCACGTGGATGTATTTCACAAACCATTTAATGTCAGATAAATCTATAAGTTTCACCACTGTGTACTGTTTATGTGAGGACATATTCAACAGTCCTCACTAGTAAAAAAAAAGTCTCATGAATCAGACAAATCATTTAAAGTTTTAAAACCATTTTAAAAACCAATAAAAACCATTGTCCTCACTAATATAGTAAAACAAGTGTGTGTGTGTGTGTGTGTGTATGCATGCGTGCGCAAATGTGTGTGTACGTTAAAGACACAGTAGGAGGGAGAGTATATGTGTCATGCTGCTACTGTTAATTATGCAGTTTCCGTTGGCAAAGAAAGCAACAGCTGCATGCAGAGCAGTATTTAAGAAGAGTTATTAGAAGGCGCCTCTAATACCAAACAACAAAAGCAGACCTACTGTGGCTGTAGATCATGTTCCTGCTGTTATGAGCAAGCGGATGACACTGAAAATGTGCCATTAGAATCAACCCGGGACAATATGCAGATTTTCCTGATCAATTAGCTTGCATAGTGTATTGGGTCTGATGGGACTGCCAATATTCCCCATACTCCACTGTAAGCATTATTTAAATGATTTGTTCAGGTATTCATACAAAGTATAGACAGTGGCCTAACTTTTTCCATCTACAAAATCCTGGTTTCAAATTAAATGTGTGTATATGAGACACAGTTAATGATTTCAGTCACTGTTTTAGTCCTCTAGCAGCCTAAATATATTCGGGATAAAATGTAATTCAGAAAATATAGAGAGGCCTTCAACTGCATTGAGACAACCAGAGGCTTTGTGACTAGACTGCACCATGTACTCTAAAGTACAATTACAGAAAGGTAGCTTTGAGAAATTTTAAGTTGTGCTGTGTCATGCAATCAACAGAGTAGCACATATATTAATGCTACACAATATAATCAAGAACATGTCAAATTGCTGTTCCCAAAGTCACCAGAATTAAATCATTTGGTGCTGTTTTTGCACAAATAAAGAAGGAAAGAAAGAAAGAATGAATGTGGGACCTGTGCCCCGACAGACTAATCTCACACTGAAATCAGAAAGATTAGGGCGAATTTCTTTAGCAAAAATCAGTCTGTGTTTACCCAAATGCAAAACATTGCCCCCAGTGGCCAGAGTGGTAAGTGTTGTTGGGCATATAGGCACGTGTGAGCTGCAAAATGTCCACAAAGGGGTGCCAAGAGTGAGTTGTTTTCAATTGTACAAGGTGTAATACAGTGAAGAGGAATGCATAGTTTATAAACTGTACCCCCCAAAACACATCAGTGGAGTAAATATGTAATGTTATTGGGAATCGGGGGACATGGGTAGCTCAGCAAGGAAAGACACTGACTACTACACCTGGAGTCGCAAGTTTGAATCCAGATCATGCTGAGTGACTCCAGTCAGGCTTCCTAAGCAATCAATTGGATTGCTAGGGTGGGTAGAGTCACGTTGGGGTAACCTCCCTGTGGTCAATATAATGTGATTCTCGGTCTCGGTGGGGCATGTGGTGAGTTGTGAGTGGATGCCGCGGAGAATAGTGTGAATTCTCCACACGCGCCAGATAAGATGTGCGGATTGACTGTCTCAAACGCAGAAGCAACTGAGATTCATCTTCCGCCACCCGGATTGAGGCGAGTCACTATGCCACCACGAGGACCTGGAGGGCATTGGGAATTTGGCATGCCAAATTGGTGAGAAAACAGAAGAAATTCCCAAAAAATTAAAACATGTTTAATGTTATAGGGAAAAGTGCAACCTCTGAATCACACTCATCACTGATTATGCAAACATGATTACATCCTGGTTTTAATGCTGGTTTGGAACTCAGGTATCCAACACTGCTGATGTAATGCTCTTCCAGTTGCACCACAGGTCAAGGTAATCACACTGGAGCTGAAGCAAAATTCTTTAATGGGTAATGCCGCTTGTCGGTGAGTCTGCATATTGTGGCCGATCCTAGGAGACTGTAACTCTCTGAAACAACATGCCGACTTCATATGTGATCATGTTGGGGCCAACACTGATAAATGGCTAGAAAATGGTTAGAAATACCTCTGTAGATAACCACAATCATTTTTTTTTTCCTGAGCCCATGATATTTGATGCATTTATTGGTTTCAATCACTGTCTGAGAGTAAAATGTACATATAGGTGTTGCTCAGCTATATATAGTTTGCATATTGCTGTAAATATTCAAGTTCAAGTTGTCAGCTGACCAAATATCAGCTACCAAAAAAGTTTTGAGCGTTGTACCATCGTGCAAGTTTAAAAGGGAGGAAATTGAGAAAGGGAGAGCCTTTTCCACCTTAAGTGTTGCTTGGTAAAAGTGTACAAGTCAGTGTTTTCCCTTGCACACAATGGAAGAGTTGTAGAGGCTGATGATGACTGTGGGCAGCAATGACCCTCTGTAGCACACCCTGAATTCCCTTGTAAGATCCTTGTTTTTTTGTATTTGATCTGCAGACAGTTGCCCCCACGTAACTCCACAGATTGTGTTTTCATATTCTAACACTGCCATCGTGTGGCCTCCGCTCCTTTAATAATGCTTGACATGTACAGTCACGCTGAGAAAAGTTACTGTCATTCTGTGTAAATTCCAAAAGATGGCGCTATTTTAAAATTTATGTTTATCAATTTCAACTACCTGTATCATGCAGTAAAGCCAACCATTCTTAATCATTAAATTCATGGGTGTTAAACCAAATGTTATTACACGTACAGTGAGGAAAATAAGTATTTGAACACCCTGCTATTTTGCAAGTTCTCCCTCTTGGAAATCATGGAGGGGTCTGAAATTGTCATCGTAGGTGCATGTCCACTGTGAGAGACATAATCTATAAAAAAAAAATCCAGAAATCACAATGTATGATTTTTTAACTATTTATTTGTATGATACAGCTGCAAATAAGTATTTGAACACCTGTCTATCAGCTAGAATTCTGACCCTCAAAGACCTGTTAGTCTGCCTTTAAAATGTCCACCTCCACTCCATTTATTATCCTAAATTAGATGCACCTTTTTGAGGTCGTTAGCTGCATAAAGACTCCTGTCCACCCCATACAATCAGTAAGAATCCAACTACTAACATGGCCAGGACCAAAGAGCTGTCCAAAGACACTAGAGACAAAATTGTACACCTCCACAAGGCTGGAAAGGGCTACGGGAAATTGCCAAGCAGCTTGGTGAAAAAAGGTCCACTGTTGGAGCAATCATTAGAAAATGGAAGAAGCTAAACATGACTGTCAATCTCCCTCGGACTGGGGCTCCATGCAAGATCTCACCTCGTGGGGTCTCAATGATCCTAAGAAAGGTGAGAAATCAGCCCAGAACTACACGGGAGGAGCTGGTCAATGACCTGAAAAGAGCTGGGACCACCGCTTCCAAGGTTACTGTTGGTAATACACTAAGACGTCATGGTTTGAAATCATGCATGGCACGGAAGGTTCCCCTGCTTAAACCAGCACATGTCAAGGCCCGTCTTAAGTTTGCCAATGACCATTTGGATGATCCAGAGGAGTCATGGGAGAAAGTCATGTGGTCAGATGAGACCAAAATAGAACTTTTTGGTCATAATTCCACTAACCGTGTTTGGAGGAAGAAGAATGATGAGTACCATCCCAAGAACACCATCCCTACTGTGAAGCATGGGGGTGGTAGCATCATGCTTTGGGGGTGTTTTTCTGCACATGGGACAGGGCTGACTGCACTGTATTAAGGAGAGGATGACCGTGGCCATGTATTGCGAGATTTTGGGGAACAACCTCCTTCCCTCAGTTAGAGCATTGAAGATGGGTCGAGGCTGGGTCTTCCAACATGACAATGACCCGAAGCACACAGCCAGGATAACCAAGGAGTGGCTCTGTAAGAAGCATATCAAGGTTCTGGCATGGCCTAGCCAGTCTCCAGACCTAAACCCAATAGAGAATCTTTGGAGGGAGCTCAAACTCCGTGTTTCTCAGCGACAGCCCAGAAACCTGACTGATCTAGAGAAGATCTGTGTGGAGGAGTGGGCCAAAATCCCTCCTGCAGTGTGTGCAAACCTGGTGAAAAACTACAGGAAACGTTTGACCTCTGTAATTGCAAACAAAGGCTACTGTACCAAATATTAACATTGATTTTCTCAGGTGTTCAAATACTTATTTGCAGCTGTATCATACAAATAAATAGTTAAAAAATCATACATTGTGATTTCTGGATTTTTTTTTTTAGATTATGTCTCTCACAGTGGACATGCACCTACGATGACAATTTCAGACCCCTCCATGATTTCTAAGTGGGAGAACTTGCAAAATAGCAGGGTGTTCAAATACTTATTTTCCTCACTGTATATCTATCACAAATGGATCTACAAAATTCACAGAGAGTGTCAAAACATTTTCAAAGCAATTATTAAATACTAGAATAGAATAAATTCTGATATATTTTGATGTTCTATTTTTCATATACTGTATCAAAGAGATGATGCAACAAATAGAACAGGAATTCATTACATTCACACTGAAATTTCATGAGATGCATCTGGCTGTCAAACACCTCTTGAGCTACACATAACACGTAAACATGCACATATGTGTTTCTCAGGCTCCTTTTGAGTATAAATAGAAAAACAACTTACAGTAGTACACCCAAATGACAATAGTCAAATTTAACTGTTAATGTGCTACACTTGCTAAAGCTTATGTTATACCTTTGTTTATTGATGGACAACACTCTTGAAATGGAATATGTAGACTTTCAATTATTTGCCAACAAAAGCCTTCATCAGCCCAACAAGGACAATTGCATCTATGTGAACTTCTGCAGTTATACTAGGATGACTTCAGTGACATTAGTCATTAATCATACAGTTCATACAAAATGTTGTTTAAACACTGACCCTTAACACTTACTTAGTGAACACATTTTAAACCATGACTTGCACTATTTACATTTTTGCATTTGGCAGACACTTTTATCCAAAGCAACTTACAGTGCACTTATTACAGAGACAATCCCCCCGGAGCAACCTGGAGTTAAGTGCCTTGCTCAAGGGCCCAACAGTGGCATCTTGGTGGTGCTGGGGCTTGAACCTCCAACCTTCTGGTCAGTAACCCTGAGCCTCAACCACTGAGCCACCACTGCCCATAACTATACATAAGTAATATTGGCACTATATTAATGATGTTAGTCAGTGGGGAACTGGCCCCCACAGTGAGTCTGGCTTCTCCCAAGGTTATTTTTCTCCATTAACCAACATCTTATTCACAATTTACAATTACACTATGATGACTCTAAGACTTTATAGATATTACAGTTTAATTGTCTGTAAAGCTGTTTGAAACTATGTGTGTGGTGAAATGTGCTATTCAAATAAAAATTACTTGACTTTAGTTTACTTCCATGTTGCTTCTTTGCTAAATAGCAATGTCAAGTGTAAATCCAATCAATTAGTAAAATATCAACACCGCCTTGAGGAAGAAATAGTATGCAAAATATGCATGTGTCCATATATAGAGTACTGATAATTCACCATTGTCACAAAAAAAAAAAAAAAAAAATGTGATAGAAGTCATTTGTATGAATATAGTACTCATTTGTCTTATAATAAACAATGAAATACATGTCCTGTAATTATAAACTTATATAGATATGAACTAATCATACAAATATTATTTATGTGCAAAAACATCTATGTGTGTGTGTGTGTGTGTGTGTTATATACAACATATATTGGGTCTTTAATGACCCTATACAGACATACAGACAGTTAATACATTTAAACTCTGTTTTTCACAGTTCCTGACATTTAATTATTGAAACCATTCACTGTATTAGTGAGGATCAATACTATATTTTAAGAATGTGAAATGTCAGAATAATAGAAGAGAGAATTATTTATTTCAGCTTTTATATCTTTCATCACATTCCCAGTGGGCCAGAAGTTTACATACACTTTGTTAGTATTTGTTAGCATTGCCTTTAAATTGTTTAACTTGGGTCAAATATTTTGCGTAGCCTTCCACAAGCTTCTCACAACAAGTTGCTGGAATTTTGGCCCATTCCTCCAGACAGAACTGGTGCAACTGAGTCAGGTTTGTAGGCCTCCTTGCTGGCACACGTATTTTCAGTTCTGCCCCCAAATTGTCTATCAGATTGAGGTCAGGGCTTTGTGATAGCCACTCTAATACCTTGACTTTGTTTTCCTTAAGCCATTTTGCCACAACTTTGGAGGTATTTTTGGGGCCATTGTCTATTTGGAAGACACATTTGCGACCGAGCTTCAACTTCCTGACTGATGTCTTGAGATGTTGTTTCAATATATCCACATAAATTTCCTTCCTCATGGTGCCATCTATTTTTAATAGTGGAGGTTAATAGATGATACTGTGTATATATGTATGTTTTGTTTTTCTGTTTAATATGTGAATCAATAAAAAATTGTTAATCAGAAAAGAGACAATCTTTCTGTAAACAATTTTTGGAAAAATTACTTATGTTGTGCACAAAGACGATGTCCTATTTGACTTGCCAAATCTATAGTTTGCTAATATGAAATCTGGGGAGTTTTTAAAAATGAGTTTTAATGACTTATGTAAACATATGTAAACTCTGTATCTTGATGACTGCTGTTTGATTCAAAATATAAAATGACTACTACATTAAGTTTTCCATTAAATGAATTTATCGCTTCGTTTACATTTTGAATTAAGTGAAGAAATTATCTTGAAAAGATTATCTCATCAATATCCAAAAACTGTACATCATTTTGAGGAAATAGTAATTGCTGAGACTACTGAAGCAGTGAGTTATTTGGAGCATTATGACTGTTATGTGGTTAAAAAGACAAAAAGAGTACTACATTTAGTTCTGCATTAAATTAATCCAGTGCTTTATTTACATTTTGAAATAAGTGAACAAAGTAGCTTACAAAAGGTCTCATCAATATCCCAAACATCTACATTTAAAGTGCATTGCTCGAATGAAAACAGATAAATAAATATTCACCAAAAAAAGAAAACATATAAAAATAAAATACATTTATTAGAAAATTGTTTTAGTGCCTGTTATATATCATAACACATTTTGTTTAAATGACCTAAGATCACAGTTTATCAGGTCTTTGCCCTTTAAATATGTCTTTGTGACTAAAAATCAGACAATAACTTAATGGAAAAACTTGACATTTATCACAGAGAAAACTAACCACACGTCACACCCAAATATGGTCATAGCATCACTCTGTGCAGTCAGATGGAACATTGACTGATGCAATAATTGTTATAGGGTATGATGATCTGCAGACATCCTTGCAAAACATGTCAACTTATTGTTGAAAGCTAGACAATAAACGAAAAGACCACAACTCAACGCTTTGGTATCTTATCCCTAAATTTGTAACAGGCAATAGAAGTTTGGCATATACAGATGTTGTTTCTCTGGCTCATACGATAATGTTGAATCGGTGATCAACTTATATTGAGTCAAGTTTTACACAATGTTACAATGACAAGTAACTTATGTTTTCCATGAGTGTCGCGGTGCCAGTCCTACCCCATTTGGCACCCAAGGCGAGCATTAATTTTGTTCTCTGTCTTTTAAAGCATCCCGTTACTGTTTTACTGCATGACAAAGAGCTTCAAATGATTCAGCCCACACGTTAGACAAATTAATTGAGAAGAACCGACTCAAAAGAATGATTAATTCACACATTGGGCATCACTTCGATTCAGGAGCCCCATGCTCATGAGTCCATGTCCGTGTTCACAATGGTATACTATCCATACTACGCTCACTGTTTTTTGCCAAACACAGGTATAACAGAAACAGTAAGATTAGTATGGTAGTAAGGCACTAAGTACACGGTCTGTTCCCCGAAGCGATGCCGCCCTAGGCACTCGCCTATGTCACCTAATGAGTTGACCAGCCCTGATCAGTCGTGCCAATTTTGTTTGGAAACACAGATAGGCATTCAGCTATTTGTGTATAGTTTGTGTGTTGCTGTAAACATTAAAGTACAGGTAGTCAGTTGATGCTATCTACAACTTGATTTATCCCATGGCGTTAGTTTAAAGGGTAAACAGGGAGAATTGCCTTTGGCCCTTTCTTTAGTAACCATGTTAAGAGTCTCCTGTTTAAATACATTAAGCATGTACCATAATTCCAGTGCAATAGAATGGAGTTTAAAACATTTGTATATCTGTAGGAACTGTTGACTAACCAAAGCACCTTTACAGATCTGTCAGATCCTCAGTCTCTGATATCAAAGCTACACAGCACAGCCATAGTTTCAAGTCTATAATGCCTTGTCACAGGTTAATGGGGGACAGTTCAAGATTTCAGCCATCTGTTCACAGATGCTAAAACGCAGTGCCACTGTTCTCTCTGTCTAGCACAGTATAGGGACACAAAATGTCTGTCTCGAACTGCAGCAGTTGGCCCATGAAAGCCAGATTTGGTGAGATGACTTGCCGACGGCGTTTTACAAAGTCAAAGGCCTCGTCTAGACGGACACGGCGAGCGTGTATCAGGTATGCCAGGCAGATGGTGGCTGACCGGGAGATTCCTGCTTGACAGTGGACCAGCACTCGCCCACCACTCTCCTTAATTGAATCTGTTGATGGGAGTTGATCGTTAGCTTTTGGGTCAGTTCTTATTTTTCTAGTTGCACTCAAATTGCCAACAAACCTAAAAGTGTTGGACTTACCGATGAAGTGGATTGCCTCTGGAAATAGGATGCGTATGTCTGCGGCCAGACTGTCCTCCACCTTTAGAGTCTTGTACTGAAGTTCCTTCTCAAACAGGTTTGGACAAGAGGAGGAAACATTGAGAACAGCCGTGATTCCACATCGCTCCAGAGTCTCCCGTCTGGATGAGTGATGGGCACTGCCAAGAAAGAGGAAGGGGAGGATCTCCACTGGACCACCCTGTCAATTAAAATGTACAGGAAAAACAATGAGTATAATCAGTAGATATTGAGAGATTTTAAATACCACTAGAAAGCACAGAAACACAGATGGCTAATTTCAAATTTATGTGACCACATTATTTGTACATATTAGAGACTGTATACAATTAAATTTTTCGTAATTTAAAGTAACATTGCCAAGGTTGCCAATTAATTATAATTTTTAGATCGATTTCAGCCAACCTGATCATAGAGAGGAGTCTTTCTTCCAGATACAATGGGCTCTGGATCACTGAGAGCAGGGTGATTTGAGCACATAAGAGGATTGTTAAAACAGACTTCAGGATAAAGTGTAAAGAATCCGTCAAATCCACCTAGAAAGGGACAAGAAAAACATATTGTTGATTCTGAAAAATGTAAATGTCATTTTAAGGGTTTAACCATTAGACACAAAGCAGTCTCAATATCAGGCACTATATTTTAGATCAACAAATCTGTAATAGGCACCCTTTCATGTAGCAATTAATGTATAGTATCACCAAAAATAAATAGGTAAATAAAAATGAATCATAAATAATAGCCTATGATTGAAGCTGATGTTCTCCTTTCGAATAGCTACACTTGACATTTACAGTATATGCTTTGTAAATATGATACTGTTTCCAAAAAAAAAAAAAAAACACACAATTAGAAAGTTTTATAAAAATCTACATAAAAGCTAAGGTAGCTATTTCTGGCTGACATGGTTTGCCTTGATAGTATAAATTCTCTAAAATGTACAAATAACATATTTATCATATTCATATGGTCTTGAAGTCACATACAATTAAAATTAGCCATCTGTGTGTTTTTATTAAATGTACTGTTTTAACCAAATGATGTCAGGTTGATTTACAGTAGTCATGTTTATATATTTTTGACTTGAATAAATCTAGTTAATTTAGATGTTACCATATTAAGTACATTTTAGGTTACCTGACAGAACATTTTATGTATTACATTGTAAGTAATTATATAAAAGTATAAAAATAGAGAAATGTGCAACTAAACGCACATTACAATGTCCCTGTTAAAGTATAATGGTCACATCAAGTCACAACAAATACTGCCTAATTCTGAATAACAATAAGTACCAATATGCTTACATAAATATCGTGCTTTAGTTATTTGATATAGGCCTAATAATGATGATAATAATAATAGTACTACTTCTACTAATAATAATTATTATTATTATTGTTGTTATTATTATTATTATTGTCAAGCATATTAGTAAATGTTTGTATTATAAAAAAATCAACTAATTTCGAGTTTTGTAAACTTTACCTTGTAAGAAGCAGATCTGAGTGGAGGCAGACTGGGCCTCTAATTGCAGAGCACTGATCAGGAGATTTGCCAGACTCTCACTCTTCACATCTCTGACGGACCCGCTGTTTTCATCCAGGACAACCACCGGAGAGAACTCCCCGTTCCGCAGCTGGGCAAGGAGCGACTTGTCGGCCACCAGCCACTCCAGAGATACCACTGAGCTCTTGGATCTGCGCCTCAGCATTGAGTTCCAGTTGACGTTGCGTGACTGGAGGATGTGCGCGCGGGAGAAGGCGAGGAAAGGCCGACAGTCTAACACGATGCATCCCGAAGACGTGAAGAAATCAGAAGGAGTCCGCAAAATATGAACTAACTCGCTACCGGAGATCTCCAGAGGGTCGCCAACAATACCCATGATGACCTCTCCAGACAAACAACAGCTGTGAGTAAAGATGGGTGTTCTTCACAGCATCAACAACAGCGCGTTCTGTTTATGGAAAAAGTCTAAACTACTATTAACAAAACACAAATAAACCACACAAAAATATTGTTGTGTGTCCTCTAAGAGTTTATTGTGTTTTCGAAGTAGGCTATTATTACATTAATATAGACATCTAATATTTTTTTATTTCATATAGACTTTGTCTAGTATTCGTCAAAGCTTAGATTTAAAGTTCTTTATTATGAGCTGATGTGATTCTACTGTACAGGAGCAGTTGGAAACTGTATTTGTATCGCGTCTCCTCCGTCACAGCCACGCCTTCATTTTCCACATAAGGAGGAAACGTCACGTGCGGAAGCGCCTTATTTGGTCTGCTTCCTTTCGCCGACATTCCAAATATGGGTCTTGACGCGCTCTCCCCTCAGTTCCCACCGGCACGTGGTCGTTGGGGTTACCCGTGTTTTTTTATGTGACGTTTGTTTAAGCTGTACAACCGCAAAACACACACACATACGTTAACAGACATGGCACCTGTGTGGCTATCTTTTGCTTTCGGTAGGCTCACAATGATTCAGTGCGTTTGAATAGGAACAGTAACGGTCCACGAATACAGTGATATGATGTATTCTTTACGGTTGACCCTACCGTGATATTTTGTGTGAGTAAAATATTCTATGCTGCAACTTTCCACCCAGGTGTACAGTGTCAGAGGGTGATGCAAACTGTCAGGAGAGTAAAATAGTCTTGGAATAGAACTGACAAGAAAAAACTGCAAGAAAAACACATTACTCACGCAATCAAGTTTATTTATAAAAAAAAATTCATACACAATGATAATTAAAAGTGCTTTACATAGGCATAATAGCGAATAATATAAATTAAGACACACAAATCATTTAAGAACAAAAATAAATAAGGAAAGCACAAAATAAGTGGCTTACAATGAATAACAAGGAAGGGAAATTTTAAGAATAAAATGTCATATGTTGCAATCATATAGCTAATGCAGTGCAATCAGTAAAGTGTAGATCTTAATCAGAGAATGCACATGTAAACAGATGTGTTTTTAGTCTAGACTTGAATATGAGTAGACCTACTGTTGGGGCACACATGACATTTCTTTTAGAACAAAACAACTCAGTTGCAGACATAAAGAAGCAGGTTGTTCTGTACATTTCATAGACTGTATTAGCATGGCCTCCCACGCATGTACATTATTGTGGTTGTCTGGGACTGTGTGTGTCCAAAAAGGTCTAGTCAACACATTTTCCATGCACACACACAGAAGCACTGCAAAGGGGACTGGGCAGTTGTACTTGTGAATGAACTGCTGTGCAGTGGAGAAATAGGCCATGTGTTAGAGATTGGGGAAACAACAGTGAACTCTGAATGTAGGATTATGTTTGGAATTAAACAGTCTGTGGGACTGGAAAATCTTAACAGCAATCTGTAATCTGAGGTCACATTCACAAACCATGCATACCAAATTTTGTTTTTACACATCCTCATGCCATCCCATATGTGTATGACTGTATTTCTTCTGCTGAACACAAATTAAGATTTTTAGAAGAATATTTCAGATCTGTAGGTCCATGCAATGCAAGTTAATGGTGAACAAAACTTTGAAGCTCCATAAAGCACATAAAGGCATCAAAAAAGTAATCCATAAATCTCCAGTAGTTTAATAAATTAAACAGATTGGTTTTGGGTGAGAATAAATCTATAGTGAAAAAATTATTATACTATAAAAGTGTAATCGAGCTTGAAATCATCATTGTGCCTAGTGACTGCATTGGAAAGAGGTACAGTAAAAAAGGAGTTATATTTTTTGGTCTGTTCTCACCCAAAACTGATTGGATCGCTTCAGAGAACATGGATTAAACCACTGTAGTTTTAAGGATTACCTTTATTTGTGTGCTGCAGAAGAAATAAAATCATACACATCTGGGATGGCATGAGGGTGAGAAAATGAAGAGAGAATTACATTTTTGGGATTACAAGCTTGTCTCGACAGCTTAAAAAGACTCCTATTAGTACTTTAAATAATTTACTTTATAGTAAATAATAATAAAATATATTTTATAGTACTTTTAGTATTAAATAGTTCACCCAAAAATGTAAATTCTGTCATTATTTAAATAGTTACCCTTGTATCGTTCCAAATCTGTATGTTTTCGAATTAACTGATAATCTTTTCCTCATGTCATATCAAGATGTATCACATCAGGTTTGATATCAGTGATGACAAACTTTATTGGTTCACATGTGTCACTTGTCTAAACAACTTGTGACACATAAAATTTGAATGTGCGATCATTCAAATTGTATAAATGAGATTTGACAACTGCAGCGTAGGGGAAGATTGTCAGTAAATAATGACTCAAATATTTGTCTGATCCTCTCAGAAAGCTATCATGTGGCTTCACATGACTTGGAATAACGTGAACAAGTGGTGGGGATGACCATTATTGTACTTTATAGTGGTTTTTTGGGGGCTTTTTGGAGCTTGAAAGCCCCTGGTAACTATTCACTTTCATTGTACAGAAATAGCATGATCATAGACCACGTTTTGTGGTCAACTTACTGAAGAAAGTCCTACGGGTCTGAAATGACATGATGGTGATAACGAATTTTAATGATGTAATGATTGAGTAAATTATGACAGAATTTTCAATTTGGGATGATTGAATAATTTTAATCTGACCTTAACACTCCATTTTAAATGGAACATTTCTCACAAGTTTGAGCGCATTTAATTTCATTTAAATTAAATGCAACAACAAACATATGACACTGTTAACAAGAGGGGGGATGTGTGCTAGGAGGCCTCTTGAAGTCCATGATTTACAGATATGAGAATAGAAATGGTGCTTCCTCATTTATGATTGATATGTCCAATCAAATGTGATGCATCAGGTTGAAGGAAAATAATATGTTATTGCTCAAAAACATAATAAATAAATACATATTTTTACTGCTCTCATCTTAACCAGCATGACTAAAAATGGCATCAGTATGCCTCATGCTGACAAGTAGGATTGTTCTTCAAATGATAATAAACATTTTGATGTTTTAATGAATTGTATCATCGCCTTGAACTTGTATGCCAAAATATACAATATTTCAGAACATGGTAATATTTCACAACTGCCTCTCGATGATAGAGTTCTGTATAAATAATTACACATCCAGCTTAACCTAAAATCATAAACCAAAACTAAAACCACTTTTGTTAAAGGAAGAAGGGGTGGATCCTCCCACTGTGTGATATTTGTTTCTTCCCTGAATGTGTGAGTGTGAAGGGAGTTCAGCTCGCTTTGTCCTCCTTGCTCATTCACTCCCTCAATCTTGAATTTCCCTTCACTCACTCAGTTTCTCCCCCGTCTTTTTCCCCTTCAATTTTACCCACAACTGCGGCCATGCCTCCATCCCACACTCAAAACTTCCTCTTCCTCCTTTACAACATGTGAATTTCAAACGAATCATAAATGTTTTTTTGCATACAGTATAATTGCTAGACTTTGTAATTACTTTAGCACACAGAATTATGACATCAATATCATTCTATCATCAACTCTTCACAAACTGAGCTGAGTTTAATATTTATGATAACATTTTAACTATATACATTAAAACATATTTTAATGTTTTTTTTTTGTGGTACAATTTAAATTAACTGGTATAATTCAAGTCACAAATATTATTATTTAACATGATGAAATCAACACCAATTTCAATTTTAATTTAATTTTAAGGGTTTTATCAAGTAGAAATATCTGTTTAAGGTAACAATCTAAATTTTATGTCCTGCACTTTTTGCTGCATATAGCATGTTCTCCTTTTATGTGTACTAAGTTTATGAATAGGCCTACTATATCTTTGCTTATTGCCAGTGGCGGATTTAGACATGGGCAGTCGAGGTTTTTTTGTTGAAAAAAATCAACAACTTTGGGAGTGTTATTTAAAATTGGGGTGAGGATGAGGGTGTACATTTTTCTGTGAATAAAATTGTCTGTCTGAGTTACTGGTTCGAAGAAGGCATTGTGGTTAGTGTAATGAGCTATGAAGTGTCAAAACTTCCTGATTAGTTGGTCCATCATGCTATAGCTACTAACAGGGCCTGTTTACTAAACCTAATTTATTTCAGTTAACTAGTCTGTCCTTAAAAATAACTACAACTAGACTAATTCATAGATTCTTTTTTTTTTACAAATGATGATCATTTTTAGGACAGAATATATCAGTGATTCCCTACTCACTGGATACTCGAAAATAATTGGATTTGCTTTGTTGAGATCCTTTCACTGCATGTTGAGGGTTAAAGTATGCTTTGACTTGTTCTGTTTAATGTGTGTCCAAAGACAAGACCAACACAATCCATTTTTCCATTAAATAATGTCTTGCAATTATGCAAATAACTTTTATTTCCTTCCTGTTTTTTTATGGTCAGTTGTTGATCAAAACAACAAAAAATAACAATTTAATTCGAATTACACATAGCATGGATACAAAGAAGCTGTGCGACTCCATTCTCGTTGATATGCGCTCAACCAAACTGTTCTGTGAGATGCTCACTGAACTGCTAATATTCTTAAAGAGACAGTACCGCTTTAGTATTTGTTCCAATATGATCACACGGGAAGCCGGCAAGTTTTTTCCAAGAATTCTGGAACTCTAGGACCGGCCACATTATGCCGACTTACTGACAAGAGCCATCTCCCCTCAGATATTTTCACATCGGCTCCAGCATGTTTATCTTCCCCTTTGGTGGGACAGGAAGTTTATTGCGTCCTTCTGCATTTAGGTTTGGGCTTTGGGTTGGGGGGTACAGTTTATAAAACATGCATTCCTCTTCACTGTATAACAACCTGCACAGATGAAAGCAACTTGTTTCACAACTCACTTTTGGCACCCCTCTGTGGACATTTGACCCAGAAAATGAAGCTCAAACATGCCCATATGCCCAACGGCTTTGGCCACTGGGGGCAGTGTTTCAAATTTCAGTATGTTTAGCTTTTTTCATATCTCGTGACCAGTAGGGTGCAGTGCAACAAAACGCTGCAGGTAACGTCAAAGCCTAATGGTGATGACATGTACCAAGTATCGTTCCAATCACTCAAAGCGTTACGGAGATACAGCCTCAAGTTAAATTTTGCACGTTCTTCGTCAAATTCGTTGAAGCGCCATTCGACAACGGTATGGTTTATCAAAATTCTGTGAATATATTTTTTTGTCATGACTGCCTCTAGATGATTCAGGCCAATTTTCGTGCAATTGGTCAAACAGCCTAGGACGAGTTTGAAAAAGTATGTTTTTCAGAAAATAGTTATTAACATAAACGTGAGGGCAAGTTTGGGCAGTTAGTGGCGCTAGAGGGTTTGAGCTAGAGATGCCAGTTTTGCTATGGTGACACATCAGACACTATCTGTGTGCCAAATTTCACAACTTTCCCGCAAGCGGTTCTATGGGCTGCCATTGACTCAAAGTGGAAGAAGAAGAAGAAGAAGAAGAAGAAGAAGAAGACTAACAGAAACAATTGGGGTCTTTCACCCCTTCGGGGCTTGACCCCTAATAAATGGTTGAAATGCATGGCTCATACCGCAATTGAGAGAACAAACTAATGTGAAGAGTCTGTGGATTTTTGTTCTTGGGCTTGACTGATTATTTAGACTTTATTTAAGAAACTGTTTTATTCCCACAAATTGTTCTAAATGTGAGTTCACAACTCATATGGCCCAGGTTTGTTGATGAAGAAAACATCAAAACCGGCAACCTCATCTTTTCATTTTGTAGAATATTAGTGATCATGTTAAATTATATTTAGCCTTTGGTACACATATTTGGTTTTGTGTCAATGTTGGGGTACTGGAGCTTTAATAATGCTGTGGGGCTACCTAAGGCAAATAAGTTTAGGAAACACAAGACTTGATAATTTTAATAAATGAGCACAAGCTACTCTGGCACACACCTAAGATTTGTGTACATTTTAGGCCTAAATCTAAATGGAGGCATAGTTAAAATTCCTTTTAAAATAAAATAAACATATTTTAAAATAAATGTTTAAAAAAACTTACAAGTGTTTAGACATGTTTAATTTTTTTTTAAGTGTTCCAGTAATAATTAACTATTTGTTGCAGACCATATAATTATTAATGTCTCGACACATTGACACAGAAAAGACTATCAATGCAAATAGAAAATTTAACTAAAATAATGTTGCGTTTGAGGGACACCCCCTCTGGGTTTAATCAAGCTGCCTGTTGCCGTCTGTGTCTGATAGAGGAAGTTGATGAGTAATCTGGTGCAAATCAAGACTATCTGTGTAAGTGTTCCCTGAAAGAAAAACAACCAACCAGTTCAAGTAAGAAACTAATGTAGAAAGCTCAGTAGAAAATTACAAATGTTTTGGAAGAACTACCCAGTCTGTGTTTACCTTGATAGAATTTCCTGTTTCCTGTGATCACAATAAAACAATAGGAAAATATAAAAAGAATATTATATGGAATATATAATCACCATTGTTTTTTCTGTCACATTTAGGTAAACAAATTCTTCCATAAATTCATGCCTTTCAACACCCTAATGTAACTGAAATAACTGAAAAATAGTCCTGACATCAATTAAAGGCATTCAGACAGGAAGTCGGGCAGCCCTTCAGTTACCAATGCTTATCTTCAAAAGGGAACTTCATATGAAAACAAACAATTACGTGTTGTCACTGTACACTGCATAGAAGTGCAGAAAAATCCCTGGGATTAACCAGCTGGCAGGGGAATATTAAATCTAGAAAAACATTGTAATCCATGAGATTTACTTCTCCCCGTCTCACCACTTTATCTCTCATTCCCTCCCACATGTCCATTGAACTCAAATGTCCCATTAATTCATCAAAATGCTTCCTTTTTTATTCTAGTGAATGAATTGTTCATTTTTTCTTTACAGAGGGTGTCAATGTAAACACAGTCTATATTTGAACTACTGTACGTATGACAGTTGTAAGTGGATTTCAGATGACATCAATCACTGAGATAAACTGCAAACTCTAGAGCTGTTTCTTGAGAATAAGTCACATGACTTCATGTGAAATGCTGTCACTGGTTTGACTCTAGGTGAGCTTTTGTTTTTTTAAATGTAACAGGTTAGTTCGCTGAAAATAAGAGTCTGTTTACACCTGGTGTTAAGATGCGTTTTTGGTGATCCGATCCCGTGTTCAGTGCTAAATACAGGTCTAAACAGGGTTTAAAACATTTTGTGATTGGATCACAAAAACTACATACGAATGTGGTAAAAAACGCATGTGACCACATCACATTTGAGGTGTTAGAAGCAAAGCGCCACCACTTACATGTCGATCAACCACTGAGCTAAAACAAGAGTTTAAGTTTGCTAGATCCGAGCGGCTTCCAATCGGAAAATTAGAAAATGTGGATACACACAGCACCTCACAGATCTTCTTCAGCGTGTTTGATACCAACATGCAGGGACACGTATGAGAAGCATGAACATCTGCAGCTCAGGTTAATACAGGCAATCCACTAAAATAACAGACAATTCTGCTCGAAATGTTGATTTTGTGCTCAGATAAAATTTCAGCTGCATCAGGGAGAAATATTGCGCCATTTTTTTCATGCTTTCTTTGTCTTTTCTGACTTTGTGGTGGTTTATTATTATGCAGTAACACACTGACATAGTGATTAATGTATGTCATCATGAAACAGAGTCCTTCCCCTTCAAATCCGAATGCAAGAGGTCACAGGAGACGCATTTAAACGATCAGTTGTAAACAGCGATGTGTCTCATCTGAGCACATGTTTTTGGATTACTCGAGATGTATCTTAATACAAGGTATAAACAGGGCCTAAAAGATCTGTCAGCATCTCACCCACATGTCATTTTAAACCTGAATGATTTTCTTCTGTGGTGGAAAGGAAGATTTTTAGTGAATAACAATTTCACATTTATGTTTGTTTCTCACACAAAACTGCTGTAGGGATTTAGGAGACTTGAAATATACCACACCAGTCACATAGACAACTTTTATTGTTCTCATTTGTCCTTTTAGAGCTGGTCAGCCCCAGTTCCTATTCACTTTTCTTTAATGGAAAAGAACAGTTTGGACAAACTGCTAAATATCTACCTTTGTGTTCCTTGGAAAACGAAAGAGTTTTTTAACATTCATATTGAGATACACTACAAACCTGTTCGTCTTTTGTATAACTGCAGTCATATATTTATTTATTTTTTGATCAGATCCCTTATTCTGTCAGTCATCAGCTCTGGTTTCTGCACCTTCCCTCTCTCCTCTTCTGCTGTCTCTCTCCTTCTGTCGCTTCATGGTCATTCTGTCAGTAGAACATGGAACAACTTGACATAGTGGATGAAATCAATGTGTTTCCTTCCTAATGTTGTCTCTCTGGACAAAATCACCAAGAGGTCTTGACCCTATGACAGATCATCCCTTCCGTCACTGTCATTTTTTCTTCCTCCCATCTGTGTGAACCCTCTTATATAATATATATTAACATAGAATTACAAACAAGGATGTAAGCTTTGATGCTCCTCCGACTCAAATGGGGGAGGAGAGAAGGCCTGAAATGTAATTGTCTGCGAGCGAAATGACAGAAATAACCTTGGGCAAGTAGCCCAAATGAGGTCTTAACCTAACCTTTGAAGAGCCTGGCATGTCCTGGTTGATAAAGTATAATTTATTAAACATGAAAATAATTTGCACAAGAAGACCATTTCAGAAGTCATAAGTATTAGTAAACTTCCTCTGACAACATAGATACTCAGTGATCGGTTAACACACGTGTAATGTTCGATTCTTAAAAGCATGACAACCCTACCAGACAACATACAGTATCCAATTCCAAGCATTTTATCAAGTAAACAACTTCGCCAAACGGATAACTGATAAACATCCATCCAGACTGCAGTGATGCCATCCTGAACTGTGTGACAGTGACTGACTGAACTGAACAGAACAGCGTCTTCAGCCAGGAACACATGACAGCCGGTACTTTTTTACAAAAATATAAGTAATTTCATGTTTATTAACAGTGTAAGTTTAAATGTATTTCATATGCCTTCCCATACAGAAATCTGATATATGGCAATTAACATACAGTATATAATAGTATGTTTTGTTTGGGCAGATATGTACATAGCCTATTCAAATGATATGATAAAATATGAATTAAGGAAAATAGGAATTTACATTGTGGAAGAAAACAAAAACCCTGAGGGTCACACTTTGGATGGAAGGAGGACGAAGTCGGAGTGAACCCAAGACTGATCAACACTTCTTCTTCCTCGTTTTATATGGCAGATCCCAACAAAACACATGCATTAATGCCACACTCTGTGATCCTGAACCAAAGACTCTAACCACTACCTCCCCTCCCCGCAACCTCCAGCCCAACAAATGTCACCGCTTCAGCCAGCACTGCATGTTCAGCTCCTCTAGCTTTCTATTTCTACCAGAATGCCTTCCTTTCTTCCTTCCTTTAGTTTCAGTATCCCAATACTGCTGGCATCTTTGATACATTTCCTTTTTAACCATTACTTTGATTTCTGATCTACTATATAGTGATATATCCATTTCCACTTTTGTACTGCTTGTTTTGCCAGTTTATCTGCTACCTCATTCCCTTTCACACCCACATGTGCTGGAACCCACAAGAACTGTTCCTTCACCCTTATTTGTTGCAACAAATATAATTCCTGGATAATCTCCATTACTAAATCTTGTCTTGTGTCAGACTGTTGGGCATCGATACTTGAGAGAGCCACACTGGCATCTGAACATACTACTACATCCTTTACACCTGTTTCATTATGTGCCATCACAATTGACATAATTTCCCCAGTGAACACTGATAACTTATCTGATATCCTTACCTTCCTTGAAATTTGCAATTTTGGTATAACAAATGCTATATCTACTTGTCCACTACTTGGATTCTTTGATGCATCTGAAAATATTTGAGTAATATGTCCATACTTTCTCTACAAATACTCCTTTTCTCAGATTTCCTCATGCTCACTCTGACCTTCTTTTTGTCTATATTCCAGTAGTGTTAAATCTACTTGTGGTTGAAGCAAAATCCACAATGGAACAGATGGCAGGATCACTCTTGTGTAATTCCAAAATCCTTTATAAACTTCTCCTTCACTAGATCCCCTACCACCCATCCGAAACTTTGTATTTTTTTCTTCCCATACTCCCAACACTGATCTAATAATTTTAAATTGGGATGTGATTTGTCCTGTCCCTTAAGATTTGCCCAGTAGGCCACTATCAACTGTTGTCTTCATATAAGAGGCATTTCACCTACTTCTTCCTGTAACGCTGAAACTGGAGATGATGGATATGCTCCACAACAAATCCTTAATGCTTGTGCTTGTATTTGATCTAATTTAGCTAAATGAGATTAAGATGCAGATCCATAAACTATGCTTCCATAATCCATCACTGATCTACTTAGTGTTATGTATATGGGTTTTAATGCCAATCTGTCCGTCCCCCAGTCTTGACCTGACACACCTCATTATATTCAAGCCCATTTTACATTTCTCATCCATCTTCTCTATATGTGTTATGATCCCGTGTTGTCCGTCCCGTGTTGTCCGTTTTCACTTATCACGCTCCATGTCACGATCCCTTGTTGTCTGTACCGTGTTTTCTGTTTCACCCGTCACTAGTCATGTCCACGTCACGCTCCCTTGTTGTCCGCTCCGTGTTTTCTGTCTCACCGCTCACGCTTCCTGTCATGTCTTCCTTGTTGTCCGCCCGTGTTTCACTGTCTCTGTAAAAATTTACACTTCCCTTCTTTCCGTCTTTTCCGGCCCCGTCACTGTGTTATTGTCCGCACCTGTCCGTCATTTTGTCATTACCGTGTCTCGTTATTTAAACCCCGCTGTTTTCCCTTCCCTTTGTCGTGCGTTGACGTTTCATGTTCGTGCTTACGTTAGTAAAGCTCTCGTGTGTTCTTTGTTCATGTTCCCTGCAGTTTGCTGGTCCGCTCGAGGATAATCCTGGTTCGTTCGAGTATAACCCTGCTGTTCATGTTTTCCTGTTGTTTGTTCGTTCGAGGTTACCCCGCCCTTCGTGGATGTTCGCTCCCTGTTCACCCTTGTATGTTATCTCATGTTTTAGTTTCTTTTTCCCATCGTGGACCCTTTCATTTGTTCCTGTGTTTTGTGTCCTTCCCTTGCTTGTAAAATAAACTGCGTTTGGATCCAAACCTCCTGTCTGCCTTCTCCTGACACACTATCGTTACAGAACGCACGACCAACAATGGATCCAGCAGTTATACGGGCCAACTACCGGTTGCTCAGCCTCAAACAAGAGGACCGCCCTGTTGAAGACCACATCAGCGACTTCCTCGCGCTGGCGAAGTTCACGGACTTCCCGGACTCAGCCCTGGTGGTTTTCTTCAGGGACACTTTACACGGTTCGCTCAGGGAGCGTTTGCCGCCGGCAAAACGTGCTTGGACTCTCCACGACTTCCTGGAGGCGACCTTACTGGTCTGTGGCTCGCCGTACACCATGGGCATCGCCGAGGAGGATTCCACCTCTCCTCCCACAGTGGTGACTCCCCAGTCATCCATGGCGCTTCCTGTCGCGCCAGCCCCACCTGTCAGCGAGCCCGTCCCCACGCCAGTCGCCCCCCACGAGCCTGCACGTTCCACTACATCTGCCCAGAGCAGTAAGAGAAGACGGGCTTCTGCCTCCCAGCCCACGCCTGCCCCGGTCTGCGAGCCAGAGCCCACGCCTGCCCCGGTCTGCGAGCCAGAGCCCACGCCTGCCCCAGTCAGCGAGCCTGAGCCTGAGCCGTCCACGGTCAGCGAGCCTGTGCCCTTGCCAGCCACGGCCAGCGAGCCTGAGGCTACGCCGACCAGGAACAGCATTCCAGCGCATACCACGGTCAACCAGCCAGAGCCTGTCGCCCCAGAGGTCAGTGAGCCAGTGCCTGTCGCCCCAGAGGTCAGTGAGCCAGTGCCTGTCGCCCCAGAGGTCAGTGAGCCAGTGCCTGTAGCCTCGACCGTCCTAAAGCCAGCGCCCCTCGAGCCTCCCAGGGCTCCTCCTCTCGAGCCTCCTAGGGCTCCTCCTCTCGAGCCTTCCAGGGCTCCACCTCTCAAGCCTCTCGAGCCTTCCAGGGTTCCGCCTCTCAAGTCTCTCGAGCCTCCTAGGGCTCCACCTCTCAAGTCTCTCGAGTCTTCCAGGGCTCCTCCTCCCGAGCCTCCTAGGGCTCCGCCTCTCAAGTCTCTTGAGCCTCCCAGGGCTCTGCCTCTCGAGCCTCCCAGGGCTCCGCCTCTCAAGTTTCTCGAGTCTTCCAGGGCTCCTCCTCCCGAGCCTCCTAGGGCTCCGCCTCTCAAGTCTCTCGAGCCTCCCAGGGCTCTGCCTCTCGAGCCTCCTAGGGCTCCGCCTCTCAAGTCTCTCGAGCCTCCCAGGGCTCTGCCTCTCGAGCCTCCCAGGGCTCCACCTCTCAAGTTTCTCGAGCCTTCCAGGGCTCTGCCTCTCGAGCCTTCCAGGGCTCTGCCTCTCGAGCCTCTCGAGCCTTCCAGGGCCTCAGCCTCTCGAGCCTTCCAGGGATCCGCCCCTCAAGTCTCTCGAGCCTCCCAGGGCTCCGCCTCCCGAGCCTCCTACGGCTCTGCTCCCAGAGACTCCAGAGCCTTCTAGGGCTCCGCCTCTGAAACCTCCTATGGCACCACCTCCCTCAGCTCCGCCTCCAGAGCCTTCCAGGTCTCCGCCTCTGAAACCTCCTACGGCGCCACCTTCCTCGGCTCCACCTCCAGAGCCTTCCAGGTCTCCGCCTCTTAAGCCTCCTACGGCGCCACCTTCCTCGGCCCTGCCTCCTGAGCCTTCCTCGGCTCAGCCTCCAGAGCCTCCCACGGCTCCGCCTCCTGGGCCTCCGGAGCCATCCTCGGCTCCGCCTTCCTCAACCCCGTCTTCTAGGCCTTCCTCGGCTCCGCCTCCAGAGGTCCTCTTTGCTGCGCCTCCTGATTTTCCCTTGGCTCCGCCTTCAGAGCCTTCTTCGCCCTCGCCTCCTTCGGCTCTACCTCCTGAACCTCCTTCAATTCCACCTCCTGAGCCTACCTCGGCTCCGCCTCCGGAGTCTCCCGAGCCTCTCCCGGTTCCCCCTCCGAAGCCTCCATTGGCTCCGTCTTCAGAGCCTTCTTCGCCCTCGCCACCTTCGGCTCCGCCTCCAGTGGCTCCCCCAGCTCCACCTTCTGAGCCTTCTACGCCATCGCCTCCCTTGGCTCCGCCCAACACTGTTCCGCCTCCTGACCTGCCCAAGGCCTCACCGCCTGAGTCTACCACGGCTCCGCCTGTCTCTGCTCCGCCCCCAGGGTCTCCGGCATCCTTGCCTACGCCCCCTTCGGCGCCGCCACCCAAGGCCACGACTGCTCCGCCTCAGAAGTCCACCTTGGCTCCGCCAGCTTCCCCAGTGGCCACTCCTCCTCCCAGGCCCCCCGAACCGGCCCTTGCCTTGTGGCCAGCTCCCGGGCCACCCAAACCTGTCCCCATAGCGTGGTCGCCTCCCAGGCCACCTAAACCAGCCTCTGTCCTGTGGCCACCTCCCAGGCCTCCAGAACCGACCCTTGCCTTGTGGCCACCTCCCAGGCCTCCAGAACCGGCCCTTGCCTTGTGGCCAGCTCCCGGGCCATCTAAACCTGTTCCCCTATTGTGGCCATCCCCCAGACCACCTAAACCTGTACTTGCCCGGTCGATACCCCCCTGGCCTCCTAAACCTGTCCCTACCCGGTGGACGCCCCCCAGGCCACCTGACCCGGTTCCCTACACACCCCCAGAGACTGCTTGCCTGCCCTCTCGGCCCCCCTGGTCTGCCAGTCTGCCCTCTCGGGCTCCCTGGTCTGTCTGTCTGCCCTTTGTGCCCCCGTGGACTGCCTAATTGCCCCCGTGAACTGTCTCATTTCCCTTTTTGCCCCTGTGGACTGCCTAATTGTCCCTTGTGCCTCCTTGGTCTGTCTCTGTGTCCCTTGTGCCTCCTTGATCTGTCTCTGTGTCCCTTGTGCCCCTTTTGGTCTGTCTTTTCTCCCCCTCTTCTAGCCCCTCTCGCCTGGAACATTTTGTGTTTGTTGTTTTTAAGTTTCTTTAGACCGTCTGGAATCCGGTCCTTTTGAGGGGGGGCTATGTTATGATCCCGTGTTGTCCGTCCCGTGTTGTCCGTTTTCACTTATCACGCTCCATGTCACGATCCCTTGTTGTCCGTACCGTGTTTTCTGTTTCACCCGTCACTAGTCACGTCCACGTCACGCTCCCTTGTTGTCCGCTCCGTGTTTTCTGTCTCACCGCTCATGCTTCCTATCATGTCTTCCTTGTTGTCCGCCCGTGTTTCACTGTCTCTGTGAAAAACTACACTTCCCTTCTTCCCGTCTTTTCCGGCCCCGTCACTGTGTTATTGTCCGCACCTGTCCGTCATTTTGTCATTACCGTGTCTCGTTATTTAAACCCCGCTGTTTTCCCTTCCCTTTGTCGTGCATTGACATTTCATGTTCGTGCTTACGTTAGTAAAGCTCTCGTGTGTTCTTTGTTCATGTTCCCTGCAGTTTGCTGGTCCGCTCGAGGATAACCCTGGTTCGTTCGAGGATAACCCTGCTGTTCATGTTTTCCTGTTGTTTGTTCGTTCGAGGTTACCCAGCCCTTCGTGGATGTTCGCTCCCTGTTCACCCTTGTGTGTTATCTCATGTTTTCGTTTCTTTTTCCCATCGTGGACCCTTTCATTTGTGCCTGTGTTTTGTGTCCTTCCCTTGCTTGTAAAATAAACTGCGTTTGGATCCAAACCTCCTGTCTGCCTTCTCCTGACTCCCCACACTATCGTTACAATATGCCCCTTCCATGTGAGTCTGCTCTCTAACCATATTCCAAGAAACCTTACCTTATTTACACTTTCTAATGTCTGATTGTACAAATTTAAATCATTATCTATTCTTTTTTTAGTGAAGAACACTGACTGGGTCTTTTCCACTGAGAACTTAATTCCCCACTTAAATTACTATTTCTCCACTTCATTTAATACCCTTTGCATTTTCTGGACAATAAACTTTATACTGGCACCTCTGTACCATAAAGCTCCAACAATGATCTGCAATTGCATTTATCCACCCTCGAGAACACATCATTGATCATGTTTATAATAAGCACTAGAAACACTTCCCTGTGGGGTTCAATTTTCTAACATTCCATTAGATGACATACATTCTCCCACTCTTACCTTAATCTTTCTTTCTACTGACTCTAGACATAATACGGGATCCATCACCCCCCAAATCCACTCTGAATTGGTGTAAATCTCTTCCCTTTTTCCAAATAATACATTAATCTGTTCGTTATCATTTTTTCCATTACCTTACATAGATGAGATGTAGAGCTATTGGCCTATAGTTTAATGGAACACTTGGATCTTTCCCTGGTTTCCTTATAGGCAGAACCATCGCTTCTTTCCAGTTCTTAGGCAAAATCCCTTCTATCCAAATTCTATTTAAAAAATCTAAAACCACACCCAATACATTTTCACTTAAATGTTTCATCATACTATAGCTTACTCCATCTTCTCCAGTTGCTGATTCATTCATTCTACTTAATGCTTGCTTTAATTCATCAATTTCAAATCAAATCAAATCAAATCAAATCACTTTATTGTCACACTACCATGTACACAAGTGTGCAGGTCCGAGCAACATAGCAGTCATGACAGTGACGAGATATATACCAATTACAGTAAACAACATACTTACACAACACAATTTACATATCAGATATACACATACTTACACAACACAATAATTATATACAATGTACAGTAAACAATACACACAAAAGAGTATACATTATATTTATATATATAAGTAGTTGTATTGAGGAGAATATGTTGACAGTCCAGTGTGAGATTATAGGTTAATAAAGTGCAGTGCAAATTATTGATCATGGGAGATCAATTGTTCAACAGTCTGACTGCTTGGGGGAAGAAGCTGTCATGTAGTTGGCTGGTGCGGGTCCTGATGCTACGATACCGCCTGCCTGATGGTAGCAGTGAGAGCAGCCCATGACTCGGGTGGCTGGAGTCTCTGATGATCCTCCGAGCTTTTTTCACACACCGCCTGGTATATATGTCCTGGAGGGAGGGAAGCTCACCTCCAATGATGTTTCTGGCAGTTCGCACCACCCTTTGCAGGGCTTTGCAGTTGTGGGCGGTGCTATTGCAGTACCAGGCGGTGATGCAGCCAGTCAGGATGCTCTCTACGGTACTAGTGTAGAACCGTGTGAGGATATGTTGGTTCATTCCAAACTTCCTCAGCCGTCTCAGGAAGAAGAGGCGCTGGTGAGCCTTCTTCACAACGACCTCAGTGTGGACGGACCATGTGAGTTCCTCAGTAATGTGGACACCGAGGAACTTGAAACTGCTGACTCTCTCTACCGGTGCTCCATTAATGGTGATGGGGCTGTGTTCTCCGTCTTTCTTCCTGAAGTCCACCACAAGCTCCTTGGTTTTACTGACGTTGTGCTCCTGACACCAGCGTGTCAGAGTGTGCACCTCCTCTCTGTAGGCTCTTTCATCATTGTCAGTGATCAGACCTACCACCGTCGTATCGTCAGCAAACTTAATGATGGCATTGGAGCTATGTGTTGCCACACAGTCATGTGTGTATAGTGAATACAGGAGTGGGCTGAGAACACAGCCCTGCGGGGCTCCAGTGTTGAGGGTCAGTGATGAGGAGGTGTTGCTGCCCATTCTAACTACCTGACGTCTGCCTGACAGGAAATCCAGGATCCAGCTGCACAGCGAGCTGTTTAAGCCCAGAGCCCGGAGTTTCTCATCAAGCTTGGAGGGCACTATGGTGTTGAATGCTGAGCTGTAGTCTACAAACAGCATTCTCACATATGTGTTCCTTTTTTCCAGGTGGGAGAGAGCAGTGTGTAGAGTAGATGCAATGGCATCATCAGTGGAGCGGTTGTTGCGGTAGGCAAACTGCAATGGGTCCAAAGAGGTGGGCAGAACAGAGCAGATGTAATCTCTGATTAACCTCTCAAAGCATTTGCTGATGATGGGGGTCAGAGCAACAGGACGCCAGTCATTTAAGCAAGTGATTGTGGCTTGCTTCGGTACAGGCACAATGGTTGATGTTTTGAAGCATGTGGGGACTACAGACAGGGAGAGGGACAGATTGAAAATGTCAGTAAAAACACCTGCCAGTTGATTCGCGCACACTCTGATGACTCGGCCCGGAATGCCGTCTGGACCCGCGGCTTTACGGATGTTCACCCGTCGGAAGGATCGGGTTACATCCACAACAGAGACGGAGAGTGAACCAACCTCTGAAGCGTCAGCCGCGAATACTCTCTCCGCGAGGGCGGTGTTATTGTCCTCAAAACGAGCATAAAATGTATTAAGTTCGTCCGGGAGAGATGCAGCGGTGTTCACGGCGGAGTCTTTATTCCGTTTGTAGTCCGTGATGATGTTAATTCCCTGCCACATACTTCTGGAGTCAGTGGTGTTGAACTGACCTTCAAGTTTGTGCCTGTACTGGCGTTTGGCTTCACTGATAGAGTTACGGAGCGCATAACTGGCTTGTTTACGCTCCTCCGTGTTGGAATAATTAAAAAGCGGAGGTCCGCGCATTGAGTGCCGTGCGAACATCGCCATTAACCCATGGTTTCTGGTTGGGGTATATCCGTATTGTTTTGGTCGGGAACAACATCCTCTACGCACTTCCTGATGAAACACGTTACGCTGTCAGCGTAAACCTCGATGTCGTCATCAGAGGCGGACCGGAACATCTCCCAGTCCGCGTGATCAAAACAGTCTTGTAGCGCAGAGTCTGATTGGTCCGACCAGCACTGGATCGTTCTGAGGGTGGGTGCTTCCCGTTTAAGTTTCTGCCTGTAAGCGGGCAAAAGTAGAACGGAGGAGTGGTCCGATTTGCCAAATGGGGGGGGGATTTGTAGCCATACTGGAAAGGAGAGTAACAATGATCTAAAACCCGGTCCCCTCGTGTTTTGAAATGTATGTGTTGATGGTATTTTGGAGCGATTGTTTTGAAGTTGGCTTTGTTAAAGTCCCCGGCAACAATGAACGCAGCCTCAGGGTGCGCGGTTTCCTGCTCACTTATACACCCATACAGTTCCCTGAGTGCCTGGTCTGTGTCGGCTTGTGGGGGGATGTACACAGCTGTGATGATGACCTCTGTGAATTCCCTCGGTAGCCAGAATGGTCGACACAGAAGCATGAGATATTCCAGATCAGGAGAGCAGAAAGACTTGCTGAAATGTACGTTCCTCTGATCAAACCATGATTTGTTGATCATAAAACATACACCACCACCTCTGCTTTTGCCAGAGAGGTCTTTCGCTCTGTCCGCTCGGTGCACGGAGAAGCCCGTGATTTCGATGGCCACGTGTGGAATCTCCGTAGACATCCAGGTTTCTGTAAGGAAGATAACACAGCAATCTCTCGTCTCTTGTTGGAAAGAGATCCACGCTCTCAGCTCGCAGAGCTTGTTGTCCAGAGACTGAACGTTTGCCAGTAGTATACTGGGTAGCGGGGGTCGATTTGCACGACGTCTTACTCTGATGAGAACGCCGGCTCTTTTTCCCCTTTTCCTTCTGCGTTTCCGCGGCCGAGCAGCCCAGACAAAGGGCTCCGCCGGCGTGTTTGTAAACAGCGGGTCGGCGTTGAGGAATTTAAAGTCCGGTTTTCGATGTGTAATTGTAGAACCTATGTCCAAAAGCGTTTGTCTGTCGTAAACAATAAGGCAGACAACATCCAAGACAAAAAAAACAAAGAACTGTAAACAAAACAAACAATAAACCGCAGTGTTGTATCGGAGCTCGCAACGCAGCAGCCATACTCGGCGCCATCTTGAGTCATTCACTTGGAACAAAATGGAACATCCATCAAATTTTCCATAGCCTCCCTTCTATTCTTTAACTGCGGATATTTTTTAAGAGTCTCTTCCCTTAGTTCTAGTCTACACTAATACGTTTTTGTTTGAAAACGCATCTTTTTCTCTCCGTTTTGGCCTTCCATACACACTGAGATGCCGTTTTTGTCCGCAAAAACTGAGCTTTTTGAAAACGCACTCCAAAGTGGATACATTTGAAAACGCAGTTTTCGCATTGTAGTGTGGACTGTGAAAATGGATGCTTTGGAAAACAATGATGCATTTTTAATCACGTGATCTGTCCAACCAAAACAATCAAGATGGCGGCCTGTGTTATAGCGGCGCTGTTGTGCCTTATACTCACTTTGATAGGGTTGTTAAAAAATAAATGTCACTTTGTACATCCTTCACATTGCATTCCTTCAAAGGCGAAGGGAAGTTTGCTCAGAATTGGTGTCCGGCAATGGAACATGAGGACAATTGCGTTTCAGACCGTACATGCAGCGGGGATTTTCCACATGCACAGTGACACGATTTAAGCATTTTCATGGAAAACGAATGAGCAACTTTTGGAAAACGAAAACGTATCCGGATTTATGTAGACATAGCCTTAATCTCCAACCCTCTTCTGACTCATTTTCAGAGCAGTTCACCTTTACAAATGCCCCTCGAAACATTGCTGCCTTTTCTTCATCGGTTACTGCTAATTCTTCTCTCATTTTTAAGACTAGATATTCAAACTCCTTTCATATACCTTACATCTTTTTAATCATACTACATACCTCTTTTACTGGAGTGTTTTCCCATTTTCACTGCAAAAAGATCTCCAAAAATATGATTTAGTGCTTCTTCTACTTGAGCCTTTTTATATTCAATCAAATGTTGAAAATGATGTGTTCTTCTTACTCTTCTAAATGCTTTCCTTTTATTTCTTATAGCTTCATCACAGTTTTTATTCCACCATGGGACTATTTTCATCTTCCTACTCCCTTTACTTTTTGGAAAATATTTTCCTGCTGCTTCCTTTATAACAAAAATAATCTCATGATTTATTTCCTCAATACTACCCCTATTTATATTCTCAATCCGATTCAATCCTTCTTCACTCTCTCTCTCTCTCATAAACTCCTTTTATGGGCCTTTTCATATACCCACTTCCCTGGACCGCACCAATTTGTCCCCCTTTCCTCTCCACTACTCATAATAGATATTAATATTGGATAATGATCACTTCTCACTGTGCATTTATTTAATATTTATCACTCAGATACTCCTAACAATCTCGACACCAATGTTAAATCTAAGGCTGATCCTAATCCTGATGCTATATCCACCCTTGTGCACCATCCATCATTGAGACATACTAACTTCTTTCCATCTATTAATTCATCAATTATCTGATCATTTCTATCTACTGTTGCCCCACCCCAAAGGGTACTATGCACATTAAAGTCCCACACCAAATTATTCTCTCATCGCCTTGACCTTCTATAGCTTCTAATTCACTCCAGTCTCATACATGGATTATGAAAATGTATTATAACATATTTCTTACCTTGGTCCCATATCTCAACTACTACATATTACATTGATTTCCCTATTCCCAAAAATCTATACGGAATTCCTGATCTTATGAAAGTAACACATCACCCTCCATTACGCTCAACTCTATCCCTTCTTACTGCTGAATATCCCTTCAAATCAAAATCATATCTAGGTTTAAGCCATAATTCTTGTATACATATCACATGTGGTTTAGCCTTCATTCGATTTGCATATACTTTGAACTCCAATCCATTTGCAAACAGACTCCTGGGGTTCCACTGTAATATTAGTATCATCATAATTAATGATCAGACCATATTTCCTGACTTGGCTGTAATTCTGTTGTTAGGCCATCCCTAACTTTCTCCCATGTCATTCTTTTCACGTCTAAAAATCTCTCAGCTGCCCTCACAATAATTTGTATCCTCTCTGTTCTTTTTTCCATCTGAGCTGTGCAATTAATAACTTCTGCCATAAACAGCACAAAGTTTTTCTTACTTACACTTATAATCTTCCCTGATCCTACCTTCTTCTCTCACTCTTATTGGTTATCTTGTTGCCCTTATGTTCTGCCCTCTGTCATTACCACATTACCATCTTCTGACTTGTCTTTGCTCCTTAATTCTACTACTTTTACTTCCTCAACATATGACAATCTATATATGTCCCTCTCTTTCTGTACCTTCACTGCTTTCTTCCTAAATTCACTGCCCCCATATGTGACATTATGTGCTCCACCACAATTGCAGCACCTTACCTCAGCACCTGCTTCACACCTAACATAATCATGCTCACCTCCACAACAAGCAAATCTCTTTTTTGCCTTCAGATTTTAGTGATTTGTCCATATCTCTAGCAATTGTAACATCTTACTGGTGCTTTCACATATTCTCTTACTGGATAACTAATATAACCTATTTTTACTCGATCTGGTAATATCCCATCTTCAAACTTTATCATTACAGAAAAACTATCCACTCTACTTCCCTCTCTATTCACCTTCAAACATCTGGCCTCAACAATTTTCCCTTACTCAATATTCCTCTTTAACTCTACCATTGATACCGCCACGAGTACTCCAGTAAATACACCACTAACCCATAACTTTCATCCTACTAGCCTACAACTCATTACCTCTTGCTTACACACTGTTTTTGATCTCATCACTTTATTCCTCTGCTGCATGTCACCAACAATGCCCCATCTTGCATCACTCTAGCACTGCTAATTTCCCCTATTAAACTTCTCAACTCATTTGTCAAACCAATAGGACTAATCCTTATCATATAACTACTATCTTTAAACCTGACCATAACTTTAAAATCATCCCGTCTCCCCTCTACCAGACCCTCTCCTCCACTCTCCCCTGTGCTACTTGCTAACCCTTCCCTGCTATTAGTTTTCCTCTTCTTTGTTCCATTACTGGATTTACTTCTCCCTTCTCCTAACTGTGCCCATCATACCTCCTTCTCATCTCCTTCTCCCTCCTCCGACTCCTCTCCACCGCTCTTTGTCTCTGGTTCAGAGACACTCTTTTTTTATTCATGATCGAGTCATCTCTCCCCTTCCCGACCACTGTCACCTTGACTGATTGTTGCTTCATCTGAGAAAGAGTCTCAATCCGGATCAGTTTTCCTTCAAACAAAACCGGCATGTGAATAAACTCTTTACGCACCACTCAAGTATCTTGCTGCAGCAAGTATCACAAACATCCAAAAACTCCCACTCACACAGGCCTCTCATGATCAACCCTGAATGAATGAGGTGAATTTATTTAGAGTCTTTATTTGAAGAGGTGAGTGGGAACAGGTGTGGCTGATTCGGGTGCAGATGAACTAGAGCAGTTGTTGGCTGGAGTGGTGGAGACCGAATGGGGCATGACACTGAGATGGAACTCCACCACACTCCACTGATTCCTACAAATTCTGTAGAATCTACTTCTACAAATTCTAAATTGTAACATTTCGATGTAAAACATAATGAACCCTTTCACAGACTGTGATGAAGCATTTCTGCCTTATTTGGCTAACTTTTAATTATTTAGTGTACATTTATAACATTATACTTTTATAATGTAAAATATGCTTTCTAATACAACTCCCTGCAAGAACGCCTTAAATTGTGTCCTAAAAACTAACCCCACTTTTACTCAACTGTTTTTGGATAGTTTTGACAGAATAATCCTCAACTTAAGTACAATTTCTCTTTTGTCATTTTTACATCCCTGATGATAATAATGATCAATAATTCTGTTAATCTATTAGTCTAACCATTTTGCTTTGTCATGTTGAGCAGTATGATGACCAGACTTCCTGTGATGCTGAGTACAGTCAGTAAAATCAATACAATTAATACAGTGTTCCTGTGAAGGCTGGGAGGTGTGGAGTCATAACCCACAGGCAGAGAAGGCAACGTCACGATCAGTCTAGGGGTTGTAGCCAACAGTGTATTGACTGAGAGATAAAGAGAGAAAGATGAAGGGGGGATGGATCAAAAATGAATTATATCATTTTATATTGGCATTTCTCTGATTGCCACACTGGCGGAACCCTCTTGAGAACCTCTAAAAACCCTTTCAACCATAAGTTTTCTAAGGACGGTAAATGATTCATCCACTTAACTTTTCATAAGAGAAAGATTTTTAGGCACTTTTAATATGAGTAAACAATTGGATATTTGATGTACCTTCAAAAGGATGCCTAGAAGTTCTCCAGAGGTTTCTGCCAGTGTGGCAGTCTGAAGAACCACAAATGGTTCATTTTTACAGTCACTGATCAACAATGAGTCTTATAACTCAAAATTAAGGCATAAACATTGCCTGCCTTGAAATTTGAAATAAATGCAGGACAGTATAGTCCTTTGATCCTGTAGGAGGCAGCCGTACATGCCTTTCTCGCTGACTCTCAGTTGATTCAGGATGATTTTGGACTCCTCGTCACCACCAGTTCTTTATACTCCCCCTCATCCGACAGCTTGCAATGAATAATTACTAGTCTGCATTTTAATTATTTTTTATAAATTATGGTAATGGTAATGGTACTCAGTCTGTCCCACTACCAGTGTGTGCCACTGCAGGAAACAGTCCAGCACCACTTCCTCTCCCTCGCCTGCCTCCAGATTATGCTCTAATAAAAAGACAGAGAAAGAATACAAGGAAGAGAAGACCTTTACAGTATTAATATGGTGTTATTAATAAGTGTTCCTAAAATCATCCTTGTGTATGTACAGTATAAGCAGGCGTGGGTGTTTGTCTGTCTCAGCAGTACAACATACGTACATGTGTCATATTTTGCCATACATTGCTCTGAGACACTTATGTGTCATAGCCCTCAAATGAGCCTAAAAGCAATGGTCAGATATACAGAATAACCCAAAATAAAAAAGTGAACAATATATAAATTAACTGTCTTAAATGTATGTGGAATCAGGCCTTTGCCAGATTAGAAAATAAATAGAAACTGACATACAGTATGTAGACTATTATTGCTAAATCGACACCAAAAATTACTGCCGTGGAGAATAGCCTGGGCCTCCACATGCGCTACGTCTCTGCAGTAATGCGCTCACGTGATAAGATGTCCGAATTGACGGTCTCAGACGCGGAGGCAACTTAGATTCGTTCTCCACCACCTGGATTGAGGTGAGTCACTATGCCACCACGAGGACTTTGAGTGCACTGGGAATTGGGCATTCCAAATTGGGGAGAAAATAAATAAATAAATAAATTATTCATTTTACTTTAAAACATCAAATGTAAAGGTATTTGGGCACCATTGTAGACAAAAAGTTGCCCTTTCTTTAAAATTAAAAAAAAAAGATAAATGATGATAAAAAAAGGACAGAGTGTCTGTTTAAACTAAGTGCAAATAGTCCATCTTGTTTGCAGAGGCTATTTACGCAAACTCTGCCCGACACTGCTCAGATCAAACTCAAGACAGCCACGACAGATGTATTTGGGGTCAACTGCTGATCAAATGAAGGTGGGCATATTTGATGAGGTAGAGACATTAAACTGTTTAGACATTTAGAGGATCAAGAGATTGGATAACTAACATTAACAAAAACTAACATAACCTTTGCTCCAATATTCTGGCGTAAAAACAGGATTTTATAACAAACTGCACCCCCATGTGCAGTTGCAATAGCTCTTGGTATAACAACAGTATGTGTATGTGTTGTCATGCTGGAGATCCATGTTCAAATCCCATGTCTTTACTATGAATATTTCCTATAATACAACTTATAGTAATAAATAAAAAAGAATCCTCGCAGTTATTTGGTCACAGTGAAGGTCAGGGAGTTGAGAGAAGGATTTGATATGGATCAAATTAATCAATGGTTTTACTGTAGTAATATTGTGGTAACATGTGTGTTGGTTGACACTGTGATGTACTAACAATGGTGTCACTACAGTAACATGTTGTTAATATTAGTTAATAGTAACCATGTTTACTATAATTTTACTAGAAAAATACTATGGTTACTGTAGTAAAACCATAGTTAATTTTTGTGCTTTTTACACTTACTGCAAATCGCCTCTGCCAAAAAATTATAAGATGGAGAGAGAACTGATGTATATGTATTTAACTGCTAGTTGATCACCTGGCAGAACATCCTGGGAAAAGTTTAAAATATATTGTTTCACCCTACAAAAAAGATATGTTCAGCAGATGCTGTAGACTGCGTGTACACGTGTGTCTATTTCCACAAGTATGTAAAACTCTCATACATTTGGTACACACACTGTGTAAATCTTTGCATATGTACACGTTGGGGTCTCCCTGAGCCATTTCATCTACAGTGTACATGAAATACCCAAGAGGTTCTAATGTTTGTCTCGGATTCAAAATCAAACAGCAAGACAGTAAAATATTACAGTAGCTCACACACCCTTCATCAACAATTGTGGCTTGTTCTTATTTCTTTGATGAATAAATGTGCTCTGCTCTCTGACGGCATGATGTGTCATGCTTTTGAACATTAATCCAAACATGAGGTGTCTGTTAAAGGGTCACTGACGCAGAGTTATAATAAAAAGCAAACAGCACAAATGAAAAACCCCTCTCATAGTTTGCAACTTTTACTTTCTCAGACCGCTTTAGCTAGGAAAATCCCTTTCATGATCCAGCATTTGAAAGGTTTATAGCTTTCAAATAATATTTTTGCTTTTGTACAGCTTGATCAAGTTACTTCAAACCCAAAATAACTATTTCCTATTGTATTAAAACATTTTTGGTTATAATTAGGTTTTTTATTCATTATTACATTTTAATTATTATATGGTACCATGACAAAACTGATGGTTTGTGAGGGAAGTGTGTGTTTGAGTTTTGGGAAGGAGATGGTGAGTCAGACATGAATGTAACTTCTGGAAGAACTGTTCTGAAAATGACTAAGCTATTTGGTACCTGATTTGTACTGTATCTGTGTGTGTTATGTGTTTAATCTGTTGGTACATTTCAGTTCATTGAGTATATACATCTATAAAACAAACCTCTTAAAAGTCAAGGTCCCTTTCATAGCAGATTCTAAAGGTTTAGTTCACCCAAAAAAGAAATGAAAATTATCCCATAATTTACTCACCCTCAAGCCAGCCTATGTATATAGGACTTTCTTCTTTCAGCCAAACACAATCAGAGTTATATTAAAAAAATATACTGGCTCTTCACAGCTTTATAATGGGAGTGAATGGTACCTTAGATTTTGAAGCCAAAAAAAGTGCATCCATCCATCAAACAAGTAATCCATACGGCTCCAGGGGGTTAATAAAGGCCTTCTGAAGCGAAGCGATGCATTTTTGTAAGAAAAATATACATATTTATAACTTTATCAACTATTATTACTGGCTTCTGGAAAAGGCTGATTAGAAGTGATGAACGCAGAAAAGCAGAGGATAGAGCAAAAAACACGCTGCTCACGAATTAGAAGACAACAAGGAGGGTTTTTAAAGAAAAACATTGTAGGATTTTGATATAAGTTTTTTGCCCAGCCCTATTTGTTTAAACCAGATTACACCAACCAGGAACTCCGGGAGATGGAGGAGGCTGCAGCAGCGGCACAAAAAAAAGATTCTGGTAGACTGAGAGTACGGGAGATGTGGTGGTGCTCATGCAGGAAATGCGAGGTAATGCCAAACAAGGCTGAAAGTGTTTGCTGCCATGAATGGATGATTGGAATGACTGGATAGAAGCACGAACGCACCATTATAAGACTAATACAAATCTACAGTTTAGCTGAAACAACTCACTACTTTTCTGCATTTTACTTTGCTGTAAATAAACGTGCACTTCCGTGTTCATCACTTCTCACTGGTAGTGATGGGTCGTTTGTGAACGAGTCGGCTTGAAGAGCCGGTTCTTGTAGGTGAACAAGAACCTACAACCTTCTTGTCGCATATCAGAAGAGCCGAATCTATTTATAAAAATTAAGATATGAATAATCATAAGGTTTAAATGAATAGAATAAATGAATTCAAAGAACGAAAAAATAAATAAAATAATATAGGCCTAAATGCTCAAGTGCACACACATTCGTCTCAGACTAACAGCCTCACCTGTTGTTCTTGTCAATCAGACACACAGTGTCAAACAATGAACCAAAGATGCATGAGGGATGTCGAAGCCCACTCACTCACTGACTCAGCATTATGGTAGAGTTTACCTCTGTTAGTACTGTTAGAAATAGTTTAAGGGCCCTATTCACATTTCTGGGTTTGGAAACCGAAAACTGTAGTAGGGTAAACTTCTTTAGAGGTACACTACATGCGAGACCACAGCAAATGTTTCCATTTGCTCCAACAGCATAAGCAAAAATCCACCATTACATTTCCATGACTTTCCACAAAATGAAAAAATAGAGAGTAATGGATTACGACAGTAAGAGAGAAAAATACCAAATTTACAGTCACTCCCTCAGCAGCTGTATTTGAAACACCAATGCAGCTGTGTTAACTGCTGTTTAAAATACAAGTATAGTTCAAATTAAGTACAGAAATATAAAGTACATAAACATTTTTTTTTTTTTTTAAATTAAACAAAAAGAGGGGCCAGGCAAGATATACACTACTAAATTATGGCAGAAATGCATGATCAGTCTGTAAAAAGGGACCATTGGAATGTATGTGTGAACGCTATCCAATTTTCAGAGGCAATCATTAAAATACTACAGAATGTATAAACAAATGGTTGATATTTATTAGAGAGTAAACAACTTTACAGCAGAACTGCAATACATTCAAGCACCATACAAATTGGTAAAAGGCACATTAAGTGAAATATTCTTCATGCAACGATGTGGATCATATGAACAGTACAATTATTAATGACCTCACCTGAATATAAAATGATCTAGCAAGTATTAAAGTTACAATATTAGTCATTTTACATCAAGGTGTAAGCCAGTCACAGTTCACATTTAAATGCATCTATTGTAGCATGCTACTGTTAATAGCAGTACAAATGAAGATTTATACAGCCACACCAGAGGCAATCTATATCCTCAACACTGATCTTTACGTATACTTTGTAAGCATGAATGAATTTAGTATATAAAGGGTTAGTTCACCCAAAAATGGAAATTGTCATCATTTATTCAACCTCATGTTGTTTCAAACTTGTATGACTTTATGTCGAACATGAAAGGAAATTAAGCAGAATGTTAGCGTCAGTCACCATTGACATTCATTGCATCTTTTTTTCCATGCAGTGGTAGTGAATGGGCACTGAGGCTAACATACTGCCCAATATCTCTCTTTGTGTTTTACAGAAGAAAGGCATACAGGTTTAGAACAGCACGAGGGTGAGTAAATGATGACAGAATTTTCCTTTTGGGCTGAACTATTCCTTTAAAATTAAAATCCAAAATGAAAGGGAAAAAAGGACGTGCACACACACACCTCATAAAAAACACAACAAATAAAAATACAAAATGCAACACAACATTACAGTAGGCCAAATTGTGCAAACAAACCACCTGCAATAGAAACCAGCAATCTGCGACCCCATTTCTTACACTCATACACATGTACACACGTAGACAAAGACATTGAAACTTTAACCCAGAATTCTGCTGCTCTGTGGTCAATATTGCTGGTGCAGAGTTCACAATGGTCAAAAGGAATGTTTGGGTGAGGACAAGAAGTACAAGGCTCTTATTAGCATGGCTAAAACAATCAAATACATGTCCCAGTATTTTAAAATACGTAAGCTTATAGAGATGTAAGCCAATAAAGGCTATATGGCACTTCTTGGGCAGTCCCCATCATGTTTCACCAAAGGGAGAAAAATATAGAGCCCTCTGCCATGTAGTGGGCATTTAGCTTGTTGCACCTTTTATGCATTCTGAAGACACACACCATATACTCATGTAAACTAACCATACACACAACAAGAATACATCTGGGCTTGTTGTTTTCTATATATACACAGCATATAAGCAAAGATTAAGTTTCATGACTAAAGATTCACATATTTTCCTCCATGACCATTGCAGAAAATGCAACTCCTCTAGTCATTTTGGACAATATGTGCTGATCAGCCAAGTTAGATAAGGAACATGATGGATGACTTATGAAACAGAGCAGATATTGATCTTCTGATGACAATGTAGAACTCATAAGCAGAGGCCTACAGGTCCATCATCCATGAAACGGTCCGTTCCTTAAACCAGTGTGCGTTAGAAGACCTAAACACAGTTTATGAGGGTACTAATACATTGCAGGAGAAAGTCTGACCTTAAAATCAGTTTCTGAGACACTCTGGTGGACAGGGAGACTTCCTGCCCTGAGGTCAACACACAAGAGACCTGTGTTCACGAACTTTAAAACTTCTTTTTTTCCTCCTAACACAGACAGAGAATGGGATAAAGCATAAAAAAACTACATATCATATTTTTGAATAATTAAGGGTTTTTAAGTATATTAAAGTGACAGGCAGATAGGTAGATCAGGACAAAGAAAAGTAGTTTATACCTTTTAGGTTGTGTAACCATGCATTTCCAAAGAACAGCATAGAGGGCTAATAGAAAGCCTATGAACACTGCTGCAGCTATTGCACCTGTGAACAAAGGCAAAGCAAACACACAAGCACACCTGTTACACTGTTATCTGGGGCCTTGTAACGTTTCCCCAATGCAGACATATACCATGAAATATTAATGAAGGCATGAAGTGCAACAGTTTCAGCACTTTTGTTTCATCTGAGGCATGAATTCAGATCAAATCACTTGCCTTTCCACTTTAAATGTAACTGGGCCATTTCAGGGCTCTCGTGAGCCTTCAATAATCTTTTTTATTATTATTTTTTTTATCAATGAGACTGACCCAAAGATATAATGTGTTTATAGGGGGTTTGGGATTAAATGTGAACTTGGATAAAGTGCAGGTGTTGAAGGGGACAGTAGTGCTGTGCTTATAAGCCCCAATAATAAGAAAAAACAGGTGCAGGATGTGGAAAGTTCCAGTGAAGACATGTAAACCTGTTTGGGCCTGTGAGGGGAGAGGCTCAAAAATGAAAACACAGTTTTCAACCAGGAAGGGTTTAACACTCTCTATGTTCACTCTTTCTCTTCCACACACTCTTGCACTCTGCATTACCCAAGTAACAGAGCCATGCACATGTGAAAGTGAACCTTTGCTCTGATGGATTGTATCAATTCATACATTTTAAAAAGCCTCGATCACACTTCCTTTGTTACGTTCTATATCTGAAAAAATCATTTTGGTGATCTGGTGATCCATCTATATTGAGTAATACTGCAGGACAACTAAATCAGTAAGAAATGTTTATGGCCAATGTTTAGATTTATATATACATTATATTATTATAGAAAATTATTTTAAATGTTTATATTTTTTACAATCAAATCATTTAAGATCAAAGTTTCTAGAGCCTTCAGGCAACCACTAGGATGAGAAGTCCTTTTTAACTATAAATCTCTACTTTCACATTCTTCTTGTGTTTTTGGTGATTCACATTCTTCATGTATATTGCATATACTGTGCAGGGAGAAGAATTTCAAGCAAACAAAGGACTTAAATATTGAACTTTTTCTCACCCAAAATCATAACTTGTGTTCTGCAGAATTTTATATTTGGGTTTTCATATTTAATGTTGCAGTGTCTTTCTTTCTTTCACACACACACAAACACACAAACACCCTTATCTCATAGACAACTGACCTGTATAATCAGATCTCTCCAGAAATGTGGAGTATAAACATGTTGTTCATGGAGACTGATATTAATAAACAGATCTCGTCATATCTTCCAGGGAAAAAAAGCAACAAGTTGTGCAATCAAATGATAAATGTTACACTTGATTTCCACTTTTCTCAGAACACAGAAAAACAAAGTACTCAAGAACAGAAAGACTATTGTAACTCATTGTACATTGGTCTGCCCCAAACTGTGTTATTCCACCTACAGCTGGTTCAAAACATGGCAGCCAGGCTTTTCACCGGGTCAAGAAAGAGGGATCACATTTCCCTGGTTTTAGCATCTCTACACTGGCTTCCAGTGAAATTCAGGGTCAATTTTAAAATTCAGATTTTTGTCTACAAGGCACTATCTGTTCTCGCACCCAATTTATCAGTGACCTTCTACACCCTTAATCCACACCAGAGTGCTCAGGTCTTCTGATCAACTTCTATTGAAGGTTCCTCATAGCGGCTATAAATCCAAGTTCGATCGTGCCTTTTCTGTGATAGGTTCTAATCTATGGAATAGTCTCCATTTCCATGTGAGGTCAGCTTCATCATTAGTCATTAGCCACTGTAGCTTTTTAACAGATCATTGAAAGTTTGAAATGGAAAAATACATGATGTTATATATAAATGTTTTTATTTTATTCTGTTTTATATTTAACTTGGCTCCAGCCCCCTGCGACCCTGTACACAGGATAAGCGGTTGACGATGGATGGATGGATGGATATTTAACTTTCAATCAATCTGTTTTTATATTACTCTGTCATTTTGATTGATTGATTTGTAAAGCACTTTGGGTCAACTTCTGTTGTTTTTAAATGTGCTCTATAAATAAAGGTTGACTTGACTTGACTTGAAAAGTCTTGTTTTGGACACATAAGCCATATGAGAGTCACACAAAACATGGTGAACAAACCCTCTAGTCAGAGCAGAGAGGAGTTTCGTCAGACTGAAGAAGGAATCAGCAGTTATTATAAGCATGTAAGAAATGCGTAATAATCTCAAACTTAATGGTGACTACATGATGCAAAAAGTAGGACTCGTGAGAGTTGGGGAAAGTGGGACTAAAATAGCATGAGGCAGTAGTAAAAGAGGAAGTGCAAGTCAGATCAGTCAAGCCAGTGACAGTCAGGCAGTCAAATAACAAGCAGATTTCAGAACAGCATGCAGCCAAACCATTCACATTGAAGCCAACACGAAACGCCATTCCCAATCCATTTTGATTCCTTTATCTGACTGTTTTTCTGAGTGCAACAGGAAATTCAACAAGAAAAAGAAAAGCAGGACTTGATTTCATCCTTTGTGAAATCATTGGATCATGATAAGGGGGCATTACCCACCAGAACTGAGACTGGTAGTTAGTGGGGAAAGGTTGAAAAATAAGAGGGATTTGTGAAGCAATCCAAAAAGTTAAATGGTTTCAGAGGCAGAAACATTTATTTTAAATTTGGAATAATGTGCACTGATGAATCAAGGAAAATAAGATCAGGAATGTGCATAAAAAAGTAAATACGGTAAATTTTTGTCCCATGATCACTTTTAAGAATTATTTAAGATTATTAATTAATATAAAATCAAAAGTTTCTATTAGGAAAGCAAATGTAAAATACATGTTTTAATGATTGGGAGACACAGTAAGATTGTACCTGGTATGATCCCACTCTTTCTGTTAATGGGGGTCTCGGCAAGTGGGGTTGGATGGGTAGTTATTGAGCCTTTAGAGACAACAGGGATTATGTTAAGACATGCAGGTAAACATATTATTAGCAGGATATACTTTTAAAATATATAGTTTTTAACATTTATGCTTTTAAATTGTATAACAAAATTCCATCAAATTGAATTGTGCAATATTTAATTTTTTTGCAACAATTTGATGTAAGAAATGCATAGATCTAACATTTTTTATTTTTGAGTGTTAGCGAATTTAGCTGTAATTACCATTTCTATCAGAGTGGGAGGGAAGCCATGAAGACACTGGTGAAATTATCTATAGAGAGAAAAGAGAGAGAGAGAAATCTGTAATAGGGTCTGTGGACATGTTTCTCAGTTTGTTCACATTTATCAAATGTCCACTAGGCAACTTTTTATCTTAAACCAAAGTGTGCACCTGCAAAGATGATGGCAACTAATGAAAAAAAAAAAAGTCATATGCTTTACATTATAATACTTAACATAAAACAGAAGGAATTGTATAGGCTGTATTAGAAATAGGTGCAATGAGTAGTGTGATTCGGTCAGGATCTATTCTCTAAACGCAAGTATAAATATCTTATATGCAGCTTCTCAGGTGAATGCATCATTTTTTAAAGGATTTTTAGATATTTTAAAATATTTGTATTTTTAATATTATATTCAACATTTTCATATAATTCATAATTCTCAGAGTTTTAGATATTTTTATTGGAAAACAAGCCAAAACAAAAACAAATCATAAATGTATTTTGTTGCAGTTTATAATGGGTGGAAGACTTCCTCTCTCACATTTCTGTTCACTTCAATCCATCTTTAACTCACAAAAAACAAACTCTCTCTATTAATAAAGCTGCATATTGACAATTTTCTTCATGATAAGAAATGCACAGTGACAAATATTATGATTCAATAAGTCACAAGCCATCACGTTATAATCTTGCTGCATTAAGTGTGTTTGCTCGAGGGACAGGCGTCCCCGCAACAGAGTGAGCATCAGCTGGGTACAGGTTCAATCTCTCCCCTAAGATCGGGACATTCACGCAACTCATAGAGGAGGCGATGACCGCACAGAGAAATGCCAGTTTCGGAGTTTGTAATTATTTATATGATCTGCTTCCTTATTATTTGAACTTTAACTTCACTTATTCCACAATGAGAGTGCTTCTGTATGTATTTCTTTGTATGATTCCCTCATACTTTGCGATCTACATCACCTGAAGCTGTTTGGAAAGTTTAGAGTGCCTCTGGACAGTGATCTGTGTAATTCTTCCTCTCCACAGTGCGAACTGCAGTGCTGCTCTCACGCGCCGTCATTACAGTTTAATGTGATCTCATGTTACGTTAAATGAGATCAAATGACTATTCAACAATGGTCATTTTTGTCAACAATTTTTTTTGTCAATAACATCGACTAATCATTTCAGCCATACTTGTAACCCATGATCACTTTTATCCAAAAAATTAAAATAGCTGATAACAGGTGGGTTACAGAGATAAAGCAACTAGTATTCGGCTGGTCATTTGATCTCAACATGGCGGCCACCATGAGTGGGCGGCCCATCCCATGTAGAATAAAAAAGCTTTTTCTATGCCATTGATATGACAGCAGTCTCCATCTAATGTGTATCACCTTAAACATTTGTCACTTTTCATTTCTTTAGGGGTAAAACTTACAGTGGGAAAAATAGCTTTCTTATTGCACATTAAAGAAGCCTATCCAGTATTAATATGTGTTAAAAGACTGAAAGAAGTGGGGTGTATTGTGATACAAAGCACATAATTAAGGTTTACTGTAATATACTGTAACAACCAGCTCATTATTGCATAAATGTACCCAGCAGGTGTGAAAAGCAAACCTTTATAGCTTAATAGAAAATGAGAAGCTGACATTAATTCAGTAGGCTACAGAAAAATGCGAGAGGGTGGCACGTTGTTTAACCAAGATAAGAAAGTATGCCTTGACTGAAAGTTTCCACAACAAGCAGGAGGACAGGAAATGGGGAAGGGGAGCAAGACAGATTTATTGTTTCCCCAAGACATGCTCCTCAAAATAGCTTTAAATGGAGTGAACTTTACAAAACACAAAAGATGTGTCATTCTGATAAACTGAACTAATAAACATCTATACCTCTGCAGGAGAACTAAAGTAAAAAAAAAAAAAACTTTATTTTTACTTAATTTTGATTTGATTTTCCTTAATTTCTTTTAAAAGTCTGCAAACACTTGAGACATTTAAAACAAAGTAACAGTATGTTGCAGAAGAGTTTAGTTTTTATTTACATGTTGCATTGTTATTGTGTTAGCTTGTACTTTACCTGTGTGAGGTTGTGGTCATGTGACTCTTCATGAAGAGAGCTGATGTTGTTTCTCACCTCTGTCCACATGTTTCAGCGTGTTTGTCTTCGCGTGTTCAAACGAGTCGGCCCAGTGTTCAGAGAGGCGGTCAAAACAGTTCATAACCCATTTACTGGGCGGAGAAACAAGAGCAACTGGGCGGAGAAACATGCTCATTCGCTTCTAACGTGTGAAAATTGTTTACATTTGTAATAGTTAATGTTATATTTAATTTGGATATTTAATATGCGCCATTTTTTACAGGAATGAAACAAGGCTGTGAGGGAAAGATAATTAATGTTCAATGGGTTGTAGTAGCCTACTGTTGTTGGTGTTGATCATGAAGAAAACATGTAAAAAAAAAATTAGATGTGATCTATGACCTTTATACTGTGTCTACCCAGATAGCACATGTGCATCTGTGTGTTTTAGATCTTTTCATATAGAAAGAATCACAAGCTAATTAATAAGGCCGGATTAATGGCCAATTGGGCATGTGCCCAGGGGCACCACGTCTTGGAGGGCACCAAGTGACTTAGGTCAGTTTTTATTTAAATTGTTATTCAAGTTTTTCAGTATCATTAAAAAAAAATCTGGTGTAAATTATTGTCCAGATCCGTAACGTTACCGAAGCAGCGTGTAGACGGGGCTGTTGAGTGATAACTGTTCCTTTTCTCAGCGCTGAACAGGATCGGCCAATCATGTATTATTACTGGATAAGGATTTGAAAAATGCTTTTATAGATACTACTGAGGCAGATTTCCATTCACAGGTACAATGATACGTTTTTTATTTAAAAACACAATCCAGTGTTAATATGTCTCCAATAAGAAATAAAAGCATTCTAACATTTAGTACACATATGTGTAACTACTATGGCGTTTAGGGCTGCACACTGGCAGTGTTTTCTTCATCAATTTGTTTATTAAATTGCTTGATTTTGTGTGGTTGACATTCTAAATCATAAAAATCTCAATGACATCTGCTGAATGTTTTATTCTGGGGCATTGACATACATCTTATAGACATATTGCAGATGAGCAAACAACATTAAAAACATGTCTTCCAGATGTGATGTCTGGGTGATGTACATGTGCAATCAGGGACATTGAATGAGGTCTCTTTCCTGATTGCACACATATTATTTAGGTTGTTTTCTCATTTGCTTTAAGACTTTCCCTTGTGAATGTCATAAAACACATTCAGCAGATGTCTTTGAGATGTTTATGATTTAGAATGCTTGTAAATCTGATCTACTTAAGATGTTTAGCAGATGTTAATTATAATTAAATGCTTTCCAGATGAAAAGCTCTAAAACAGGCATCTCAGAGATGCACATGTGCAATCTGGGTTGGGTATCATGAGATCTCTTTAAAAAATCATATTTCATCACTCTTTGAAATCACTATGAAATATCTCACAGGAATATATAAGGAATGGGCCTGGTCTACATTCCAATGAATGAATAAAATACTGTTTAGTTAGAACAATACAGTAAATTATGCTGCACTGCTATGTAGTGGCAAAGGCAGGAAGCACAGGATCATCACTCTTGTCACATTTTGAGCAGTACATTTGAGCTTATTTAAGACAAACCATGAGAGCATGTAGTTACAAATAAGACACACAAATATGTCTATACTATAACACTTCAAATTATACTGTATTGTTGGAACATGCCCATTATATCAATTTACTACATAATCACAGTTCTGTTTATGGTCGTCTGACAACAGAGAAAAACAGAAATAGGAGAGAGAATACGGTTCTGCTTATGGTGATCTGACTTCAGAGAAAAGCAGAAATAGGAGAGAGAATAACAGCCCTTGAGCACAGGCTTTCACTCTCGGTAATGTATTGGTACAGATATAATGTGATGTAAACCCCAAAATATAGTTTGATTTTAGGCCTGTCACAGTTAGCCCCCACAGACAGAATGATTTGTCCACCTTGGGCAGGAAATGTATAAACATGGATGCTTCTCTTTCCAATTGTGTATATGTCGTACTACAGTAAGTACTACAGGAAGAAGGGGTAAAAAATTAGTTTTGACTAGTAAAGCTTGAAGGTGCTTGTGTGCTTTCTCTTATTAATGAAGTATTGTGTGTCTGCCATGTTGACATGTTGTCTGCCTTTTTAATAAAAAAATGACATTCTAGCATAAATTGAAAAAGTTACTTGTTATTTCACTTTTCATCTTCTGACTTAGTAAATAATTAAAACTAATTTGCAAGATGTCAATTGATGAACAATTGCAGCAAAATTCCCTTTGTCTCATGAAGACCTGCCTGATCTTTGGTTAAGTTAGTGCCATATCCGCTGTGAGAAGTACACAAAATCAAGCCCAACGTTCTCTACATGCAAATGACCCACATATCTCAGCAGTTGAGAGGTGTTGCAAGATTATTTAGGATTTTGCTGTATTGCAAAGCATTAACACCTATTTAAATGGGTGTATTGTTGAAATGAACATATGTTTTGTAAGTTAGAGGTGTTTTAAAATTTCTTTGAATTACTTTTGCTAGTTTTATGTGTGGAATTTATTGTATTTTAATATGTTAAACTTTGGAAGTTAAAATGGGCTCTGCTTTGCTTACAAGTAGAAATATCAGGCCTTTTTGATTGTCAGATGAAGCATTGCAAGTATTGTAATATTTTGTTAGTGTTTTAACAGAAGATATAGACTACTTTATTCTGTTAAACATTGTGTTGATCATGTCATAGGAGTAGCTCAAAATCTTTTTTGAATTTTTTTCCTATTTCTGGCACTGTATGAATATTTTGGGTGAACGTTTTAATCCAAAAAGCAAATTTATTGCTTGATACTTTATGATAATATTGTTATTTCAAAAGTATACAGAATGCTTTCTACAAACTTTATGACATCAGTGTCGTCAAAAACAATCAGCCACAGATGTAACGGTTTGTTAAACTATTGTTAAAATAGGCTACTAATCCAGCACCACGATGGGTGACAATCAGTTTTTGTCCTTATATATCGTTCTTGTAAATTAACCTAACTTGCTTTTTGCAATCAGATGAACAGTTGCTAGATCTATAATAATGTACAGTGTAATCTGTTTTAAATGTATACATTCATAAGGATCACTGAGGATTTAGATATTAAATCATTGTAAGGACCAGTGAGCCAAGATGATGCACATTATAATTTTGGACTTGAATTCTGATGACTATAATGAATGTGTAATTGCACTGTGGCCCTTGTTATATAAACACTTACTGCTGAGAAAGATTTTATTAACCATCTTTTGGTCTGGTTAAAAAAAATGGGAAACCGTTAAATTCTCAAAGGCCTTTTCAAGCAAATTGCCATGTCTGCACATTGTAGTTAGTACACAAATGGCTTGACAAGAGTGATGAATAATTTATTAAGCCATCTGCTAAATGCTTTCATCCCTTCTCATTCTGTATTCATCTTTCTGTTTGAGTTTAATGTTCATTTTCGTTTCATGGGACTAATAAGTGACTTAGAAAAAAACAACAGTTCAGGTCTGTTGATAATACAGCAGCTTTATTTACAGTAATTAATCATTTTACAGTACATGTACAAAGCATATTCAATTCCTCTCTTTAATAATTTAACAGTTGTGATTACCACTGAATATAAACAGTTTAAAAGGTAATAAATAAAACAAGCATTAAACAGTGTGCAATAAGCTTATGTTGAACCTGAACAGTTCATTTATATAACATCAACGATCCCTCTGCTTTTCTCCTAACCTTCAGTCACCAAAGTAAAAGGCAATGTAACCTATAAATGTAAAACAACATGTGCTCCAGACAATAATAATGTTTCTGTATATTTGTGTCTAAAAGCATTTGAACAGCAAATGTCTAAATTATTAATATTGTCATAACAACCCTTAAGCCATCTCCTCCACTTACACAATACAATGTTCACCACAAGAAGGTGCTTTCTGAGACCACTCTGAATGAGTGTCTATCAACATTACAGTTCACCGATGATCCTAGACTTCCACCAGGCGTAAATGAGGCTGAAACATGTGAAATACATCATGGTGCCAGCATGCAAGCCATCTTGCATGCCACTGCAGAAATGAGAGCCGCGCCCCGACCACTCCCTTCTTCTGATTGGATGAAGGTAATTTCGCAGTGAGGTGTCATTTCCCGCACAAGTTTATGTAACCTCTCCTTGAAACTGAATGAGCAGATATGAAGGTCAGTGCAGGTAAAAGAGTAAAAAAAAAAAAAAAAGAAGTTAATAAAATGTGCAATATGTATCAATTTTCATGTAATATTTGCCCTTTTTTGTTTGCCAATGTGTGAACGCCTTGTAATGCAACTTAAAAAAAAGCTCTTCCCAGACTCCCTAGGTTGCCTATTAAAGCCTGTAGATTGATTTTCATGCAAAAGGAGTGGGTCGGTTTTGCTGGGAAAATCCAACGGATGCGATGTTTATGCGTGCTCCCGAGAGCCTTGCCTCAGTGCTTCCACTATTCAACAGTGGCAACAAACTGCAGCACTAGGTAACGTTATCTTAGAGACCGAATCCAGCAAACGTCTGGCTCACAGCACAACACCCTAACCTACACAAACTCTGAGTAAGTAAAAAAAGAAAAAACATTAATCTACTGAATTCCATCTGGCTGAGTGGGAACGTGATCGTGGTCGAGCGAAAACTAGAGTGAACATCGGCAGGGCATTTGATTCCTGGAGGGAACTTAGTTCGGTTTTGGGGATCAAAACCAATCCTTAATTGGCATTCTTCTTATTGTAGAGGTAAACGTACATAACTGCAAAGCATGTGAAATATAGTGCCATAAGGATTGATCTGTGTAATTTTAGCTAACTTGATCTTGCCTGCTAACGCTAACGAGTTGCAAGCTACCTTGCTTCATAACTTTAAAATAATTTCAATGATCTTCTCTTTAAACTAAATGTCAGGTATATAGGATAAATTTAATCAGATATGCTGTTTTCTTGATCATAGTACAACATACAGGTGAAACTCGAAAAATTAGAATATCGTGCAAAAGTTCATTAATATCAGTAATTCAACTTAAAAGGTGAAAATAATATATTATATAGACTCATTACAAGCAAAGTAAGATATTTCAAGCCTTTATTTTATATAATTTTGATGATTATGGCTTACAGCTTATGAAAACCCCAAATTCAAAATCTCAGAAAATTAGAATATTGTGAAAAGGTTCAGTATTGTAGGCTCAAAGTGTCACACTCTAATCAGCTAAACACCTGCAAAGGGTTCCTGAGCCTTTAAATGGTCTCTCAGTCTGGTTCAGTTGAATTCACATTCATGGGGAAGACTGCTGACCTGACAGTTGTGCAGAAAACCATCATTGACACCCTCCACAAGGAGGGAAAGCCTCAAAAGGTAATTGCAAAAGAAGTTGGATGTTCTCAAAGTGCTGTATCAAAGCACATTAATAGAAAGTTAAGTGGAAGGGAAAAGTGTGGAGAAAAAGGTGCACAAGCAGCAGGGATGACCGTAGCCTGGAGAGGATTGTCAGGAAAAGGCCATTCAAATGTGTGGGGGAGCTTCACAAGGTGTGGACTGATGCTGGAGTTACTGCATCAAGAGCCACCACACACAGACGGGTCCTGGACATGGGCTTCAAATGTCAAACGTCTTACCTGGGCTAAAGAAAAAAAGAACTGGTCTGTTGCTCAGTGGTCCAAAGTCCTCTTTTCTGATGAGAGCAAATTTTGCATCTCATTTGGAAACGGGTCCCAGAGTCTGGAGGAAGAATGGAGAGGCACACAATCCAAGATGCTTGAAGTCCAGTGTGAAGTTTCCACAGTCTGTGTTGGTTTGGGGAGCCATGTCATCGGCTGGTGTTGGTCCACTGTGCTTTATTAAGTCCAGAGTCAACGCAGCCGTCTACCGGGACATTTTAGAGCACTTCATGCTTCCTTCAGCAGACAAGCTTTATGGAGATACTGACTTCATTTTCCAGCAGGACTTGGCACCTGCCCACACTGCCAAAAGTACCAAAACCTGGTTCAATGACCATGGTATTACTGTGCTTGATTGGCCAGCAAACTCGCCTGACCTGAACCCCATAGAGAATCTATCAGGCATTGCCAAGAGAAAGATGAGAGACATGAGACCAAACAATGCACAAGAGCTGAAGGCCGCTATTGAAGCATCTTGGTCTTCCATAACACCTCAGCAGTGCCACAGGCTGATAGCATCCATGCCACGCCGCATTGAGGCAGTAATTAATGCAAAAGGGGCCCAAACCAAGTACTGAGTACATATGCATGATTATACTTTTCAGAGGGCCGACATTTCTGTATTTAAAATCCTTTTTTATTGATTTCATGTAATATTCTAATTTTCTGAGATTCTGAATTTGGGGTTTTCATAAGCTGTAAGCCATAATCATCAAAATTGTATCAAATAAAGGCTTGAAATATCTTACTTTCCTTGTAATGAGTCTATATAATATATTAGTTTCACCTTTTAAGTTGAATTACTGAAATGAATGAACTTTTGCACGATATTCTAATTTTTCGAGTTTCACCTGTATGACATACAAAACATACAATAGTGCATCATAACCGTGCAACAGTAAACTGTCTGGTATAGTTCTGTAGTATGTAGCTGTATGTGTGTATCAGTATGCTATATTAGCTGATAAGTAGTTTTAGTTTAGTCTCAAGTTTATAGTAAAACAATCATAACTGTGTAATTTTAATAGTGTGTCAGCATGATGCCAGTGAATCACGTTCAGTCACTTTGTATGTTACGTCATTGTTTTGGCCAATGTTCACTTGTTCCTATGGAGTGTGTGCACGAGCGTGAGCATGAGCAACATGTAGCTGGCTGCAGTTCACTTAACGGCCACAGTTGTCATTAATAACAAGGGTTTCTGAATCTTACACACTACACCTTTAAGGGATAGATAAATTAGAACTAAATGTACTAGGTTATTAGGTCAAATGTATTGGGTCAATTTATTAGGTACAATTTTAAAGACACTAAATTGAAGTTTTGTGGCTTTTAGTCAATGTCTTTTAGCTTTGAGGACATCTATATGACATAGTGTATTCCTAAAAGATTACAAAAATAACTTTTAGCAGATATACATTTTTCAAGGTGCACTCAGTAACTTTTTTCTCATGTCATCTTGTACTTACAGTGACACCTAGTGGTGTGGATGCAGCATAATTCAAAATAAATATTTTTCAGTTACAGATGCATTTGTAGAAATGTACTATTCACAATCAGTCATGATTGATTTAATCCAAGAGTGAAAGTGTCCAATAACAAGACGGTTACTGAGATTAAGCGAGTAGTATTCAGCTGGTCTTGTGATTCTAAAATGACAGCCCCCATTAGGGTGCCCCTGCCCCATGTAGAATAAAACAGCTTTTATAAAAGGTCATGATTTTATACATATGTTTCAAAATTACAATTAATTTCTTTACGAGTAAAACTTTTTTTAATCTGGAAAAAACTACTGAGTGCACCTTTAATATGTACAGTCTTTCTCTTTCAGGGAAATGGACCAAACATATTGATGACTCATCTTGTACGTAGAGGAGTTTACACATGTGTGTCCCCTCCCCCTAAATCCTGCCTCCTCCTAGAAATAGTACGTTTCAAATCATTCTTCATGGCTGTGACTTCAAGGCTACTGGCTATTTAATAAAATAAAGCCCATTAATATGCCCCTCCCCAACTTCCTACATGAACATACATAACATGAAATGCAAAATCTATGCTTGTCAAGCCATTTATTGAGTTCTTTAATTGTTTCTGAGACCAATCATATTACATCCCTCACTCACCTAGACCCCTAAATCCAATTAAATCTCCCCTTCATTCCACTCTGTTTGCCTTCTCATAAAACCTCTCTCTCCTCTCACACTCACTGAGGGTGTAGTTTGTAGACAGAGCCATCCACTCCCACAGTGATCTTCAGTTCCTCTTGACAACGTCGTTCCCTCATTAGGTTGATGACGCCAGCGAGTCCAGCCCCGCACATGTGAGCAGCTCGCATAGACACACTTTCACAAGCCAGACGTACAATGTCACAGTCCAGCTCGGATGGCAAGATTCCCAGCGAACTTAGGATGTTATAAATCTGCTTACTGTCCCCCGTGTCACTGAAAGAAAAAAATACAAAAAAACAGTTTTTATGAACAAATTTGGATCCCCATAAAAGGTGCACTCAGTAATTTTTGTTTATATTGTTTTGGCTGATATGGCAGTCATTTTAAACGTATACTATCACCTAGTGGCATGGATGCAGGATCATGCAAAAGCAAAGGTTTTCAGTTATAAATTTCATCGTAGAAATACACTATTTGCAGGTCAGCCGTTAATTTATTCTGAGTGAGAGGGATCAACAATAGGGGGTTACCAAGATAAGAGAGTATTCGGCTTGTCATGTGATCTCAAAATGGGTCGACCTGCTCCATGTGAAATTAAACTTTTTATTGGGCTTCTGATATGATTGGAGTTATTTTGAACTCATTTAAATATTAAACATATTTGTCAAAAGTAACACTCATTTCTTTAGGAGTATTTAGTGGAGAAATAGGCTACTTAATGCACCTTTAAGGATCCTATCAAAGTACAGATACATGCTAAAAGACGGAAGGAATTGGGGTATTATGTGATTTTAAACATACAATGAAGGTTTACTATATGTAATTTAATGAGTGAAAATAAACTGATTGAACATTTAACATCATGTAACCGGACCGCTCCGAATGGGATTCGAACAAGCATGGGAGGTGGAGGTGCTAATGAGGAGGCTAAAGGTTTCAGTCCTTAGTGTCAGTCACTAGTGCACCTCTAGAGGCCAGGGGAGTGGGGTATTACACATACCACACAGCTATCATGTGCCAGCTGGCTTCCATTACACTCACCCCCATAAACCTCACTCCCATCCGGGTCACAGCACCACTGTAACCGGCCCTGCTTGACCCGCTCCACACGGGATTCAAACCGGCATCTCCAGCATGGGAGGCGGGCACTATTGAGGAGACTAAATGCTACAGCCCCTAATGTCAGTTGCTAGTGCACTTCTAGAGGCCTGGGGAGTGTGGTTTTACACATACCGCACAGCTATCATGTACCAGCTGGCTCCCGTTACACTTAGAATAGATAATAATCCTTTATTAATCTTCTCATTGTCATTGGCATTTGTTTGAGGTTTTTAAAAAAGTATGTGCATATTAGTTCAAACTTAATTTGAGGCCTGTTTTCTTACAATCAGCAATTCGGTCATACCTCTCAATCTGGGAGACGAAGCGAGTTTCAAAAACTCCCCTTGTTTTCAGCATGTCTGAGGCTTCACCAATAAACAGCAGATCTTCATTCACGAGTTTTAGCAGCACAAGACGCACAAGCTCTCCCATATACTTTCCACCAATCAGCTTCTCATACCTAAAGTCATGTGGAAAAGGTATGCAGAGATTAAGTGAAAGTCTCAAAATTTCAATAATACTGCAGCAATAGGAATTAGTGGAAATGAGTGGAAGCCTGAAGATAATATTGTGAAATGTTCAGTAAATGGTCTAGACTCTAAAGTAACCAGGACAGAAAGAAAGCATGAGAGGTGAGTAAGGTAAGCTATAAAAAATCAGAGGAACGGCCCATTGAACTCCTCTGTATCTGCTTGCATACACTGTAAATACCCATTAAGGTAGCATCTTCACTAATGATCTCCTTCCCTGGCCATTAATCCAGCTGTGTGTATTCCAACAGTGACGTGGTTACCGTTAGAATCGCCACATAACTAGAAAAACAACCCTGTCACCTGGAGACCACATAAGTGCTCCAGGTTGACATCTCGCTAAGCTCTTTCTGAACTAGGGAGCAGGAATGTGAGGACACATGTTATTTGGCCACAAGAAATATGCTAAAGGTCGTCAGACGATCTATTATTACTAAAAAAGTGTAGGCCTATCTTCTGTGTTCACAGATATAATGTCTGAGGAAATAGTGTTCCTTTTGGCAAAGAGCCAAAGACCATACTTTTGAGATCATGACTGGTGAAGTAGCCTACTAAAATATTCTGCATCAAAGTAGTACTTAAACCAACGAGTAGCAGAAATAATATTGCAGATGCTGCCAAGTTTGTTTTAAAGGAAGTGAAAATTCTCTAGCAATTTACCCCGTGCCATGTTTTTGACTTTCTTCCTTCTTCAGAACACAAATATTTAGAAGATCTCAGATTTGTAGGACAATCCAATGCAAGTGAATGGTGACCAAAACTTTGAAGCTCCAAAAAGCATATAAAGGCAGCATAAAAGTAATCCATACAACTTCAGTGGTTAAATCCATGTCTTCTGGAGCGATCAAATACATTTTGGATGAGAATAGACTAAAATACAAAAAACATTTTTTTTACATTTTGGTCTGTTCTCACCCAAAACTGGTTAGATTGTTTCAGAAGACATGGATTTAACCACTGAAGTTGTATGGATTATTTTTATGCTGCCTTTATGTGCTTTTTGGAGCTTCAAAGACTTGGTCTCCATTCGGTTGCATTGTATGGACCTACAGAGCTGAATAATTCTTCCGAAAAATTGTATATGTGTTCTGCAGAAGAAAGAAAGTCATACAAGTCTGAGATAATGGGGTGAGTAAATTATGAGAAATTTCATTTTTTGGGTAAATCATTCCCTTTGTTAGCTTGAATAAATAAATTGTTAGCATCAATACAGAATCAAATAAAAAAAGTGTAATCTTATAGTTTTGTGACTACCAGCTTAAAGGGGTCATATAATGCCATTTTTGTACAAGTTAATATGAATCTTTAGGGTCTAAATGAAAACTTTTTTTATTAAAAATTCTCATTAGTATTTTAAGAAAACACTAATTTTACCTGCTCAAAAACAGCTCTGTTTTCAGCACGCCGTTTCAGAGCATATGACTTTAAATGATAATGAGCTTTGGTCACCCCGCCCCTCCGTTCTGGAGTTATTGTCCGTATAACTGTTTTTTTGACATTACTTCTTAATCAGTAACATACAAGTAAACCAGGTGTAGCTTAGTGTTACCATGTTAACTGTAACACCTGCGTACACAGTTTTTAATAACACAATAACCATAACGCGTTGTTCATTATAAACGTGGGATTATGAATTATATTGAGAACGTCGTAACGTTATGGAAAACACGCCGTAATGTACCCTGAGTGTAAACATTAGCCACATTCATTGTGAAGCGTGCAAGCGATTTGCAAAGATTAATATAAAGGTTAATAAAATGTTACACTTACTTCTTCTGGAGGTACAGAGGGAATATAAATAGTTGGTACCGAATCTTTTTTCAGCAGCAGCTCTTAGCAAAACCAGCTTTATACTGATCCTCGTTTATAAAGCAGTCTGGTGAAAAATGATTTGCGCAAACATGAACGCATTGACGTTGCTCGTGGGGAATATTCCCATCGTAAACAAAACTCAGCCACTGCGTCTTCAGCGGTTCAGATTTAGGAACATCAAAATGACTGCTGTGTTCGTTATTACACCGAAGAACCGAACACGACAATCACTTAGGGGCCATTCTGCTCCAGTGTATCAACAATGATGACGGACTATGATTGACAGCTCGCTCACGAGCGAGGGCGGGTCTGTGTTGAAACACTGCTGTCAATCAACAATCCTGGGAGGGGCGTCCGACCGTGTGACGTCACACGGTCGAACGGCTCGATTTGAGGCAGGGGAAAATATATAAGGAGATTAAAACAAAAACACTGGATGGATTTATATCATAATAGGATGGTTGTGTACAGGCACAGCCAACACACATTTCAGTACAATCAACTTGAAAAAGTGCATGTACCATTATATGACCCCTTTAAACTAAGTTGAATTGTTTAATTAGGTTTTGATCAGCACATGAAGATATGCTATGTCATTTTTTTAATTTCTTAAACTGAATGACGTTAACAAGATGTTAACAAGTGTGAACCATTGCATGAGTTTAGGGTGGCGCTATCTGTTCATCTGATCAATGACAGATGGGGGAAGGGTTTGGGAAACCTTTTGTCAAGAGGAGTACTCACAGCTGTTTTCCAGGGTTGAGTGACGTCTCATCTACAACACGATCATATTTCAGACGAAACTCCTCCAGTTCACCATTGTCCCCAAATGCTCCCCATTCAGTGTTCACACACATCCGTCCCTCCTCTCCCTCCACCAGCTCCACTCTACGCATCTCCTCCATATAGCAAGCATTACAGCCAGTGCCTGAGAAACAATGACAAAATAAAAAAGAAACAGAAACGGAGAGATAAAAATCAATATAGGTAAAGCATTTCTTTCTGTGCTTTAGCAAATGGAATTGCACAAATAACTAGATAGTTAAAGTTTGTTTAGATAAACTTTGATATTGGCTTGACAAAGCCTTTGTCTGAAAGTTTTAAGTAGATAGTCAAATAGACCTTCAGATAAAAACTTCAGATAGATGGACATATTTGTATTGGAATCTAAAGCTATGATGTGGCAGACCTTGATTTTGGTTTGTTTACATTGTATTTGTTTTGACAGTTGGAGTTTGAATTAATGAGCATTCCATTGGCCCGTTTGAACATTCAGTCTATGTCTGAATTTTTGATTGTTCGTTGTGTGAAAGCATTATTATGGTCAATTATAAAAGATATACAGTAGCAACGCGAGTCAGAACAGTCTGAAGGTCAGTGCTGAGTTTGGTAAAGTAGCTTGAATGCTGTAGGAGGAGTTACAATTGACCATTTTTGTCTTGGTTTAGGGATTTTGGGGGAAAAAAGTCTTTAGAATAACCAGCCTTATCGCATGAAAATGAGCAAATGAAAGGTGTACAAATGAGATACAAAACCTAAACCTAACCGATAGTGTCCTAAAAGAAAATGCAACATGAAAGCACATTTTCTGAAGCAACCATGTCAGTTTGTGTCGCTTTTATGACACATTTGTCTCACGTTTCAGCTTGCATGCATGACTGGCTCAAGCCTAACAGATAGTCCTACCCCCGAACTCACACATTGGTTCAGCCAGTGTTACTCTGTTGGCCTGATCAGAATGTTCAAAGCAAAATTTGGGGGAAATAAAATACACACTTTATCTTGAAACTAAAAGCTTTATTACTGTGCGTTGGCAGTTAAAATAGTCGATCTTCCTGTTATAAAGGTAATGCCCTAGTTGTAATTATATTTGCTTGAGTCTAAGTGTATATATGTGTGTGTGTGTGTGTGTGTGTGTGTGTGTGTGTGTGTGTGTGTGTGTGTGTGTGTGTGTGTGTGTGTGTGTGTGTGTGTGTGTGTGTGAGCGTGTATTTATCACTTTGTGGGGACCAAATGTCCCCATAAGGATAGTAAAACCCGAAATTTTTGACCTTGTGGGGACATTTTGTCAGTCCCCATGAGGAAAACAGCTTATAAATCATACTAAATGATGTTTTTTGAAAATGTAAAAATGCAGAAAGTTTTCTGTGAGGGTTAGGTTTAGGGGTAGGGTTAGGTTTAGGGGATAGAATATAAAGTTTGTACAGTTTAAAAACCATTATGTCTATGGAAAGTCCCCATAAAACATGGAAACACAACGTGTGTGTGTGTGTGTGTGTGTTTCTGGAGGAGCAACGCTCACAACAACGAGCAGAGCGCAGGGTGGCTAAAGCACAGCAAGTTGGCACAGTAGGGGGCACAGAAGGTGCATCAGCCAGTCATCTCAGTCATTCGACCCGTGTCACCGGTTGGATCTGTCCCGTGACCTCCTGCCAGCGGGCGTTCGACACTTCACGTGGCCTTAACGTGCACATAGCCTGGCACAAGCTTCGTGGTGACGTCACCGCCACTTAGTGGCGAATGGCGGTTGTTTGTTTGTTTTGTGTGTGTGTGTGTGAGCATGTATTTATCACTTTATGGGGACCAAATGTCTCCATAAGGATAGTACAACCCGAACGTTTTGACATTATGGGGGACATTTTGTCAGTCCCCATAAGGAAAACAGCTTATAAATCATATTAAATTATGTTTTTTGAAAATTTAAAAATGCAACAAGTTTTCTGTGAGGGTTGGGTTTAGGGGTAGGGTTAGGGTTCGGGGATAGAATATATAGTTTGTACAGTATAAAAACCATTATGTCTGTGGAAAGTCCCCATAAAATATGGAAACACAATGTGTGTGTGTTGTCATTCTCTTACCTACTATCATGCCAACTTCACAGCTGCGGTCCTCATAGTAGCAGGAGATCATGGTGGCTACTGTGTCATTCACCATAGCAACCACATCCATTTCAAAATCCTAAACAAGGAATTATTCAATTACTAGTAATTTATGTATTTTATAGATAGGCCCTTTTATTTTATTTTTACTTTTAAATGTATTATGAACAATCGGTTACCAATTAGACACTTTAAAAGATCTTAGGACATGTGATGAAAATTTCAGTGACATGTTTATGCATAACTCATGCATACTAACCCCTCGTCTTTTAATAGCATCTCTCAGTAGACCCACAACATTATTGCCCTCTGCGCCAGAGGCCTTGAAGCCTTTTGTCCAGTTAAGCAGAATGCCCTATCACAATTTAGACATGAAAAGTACATTTGTTACACACCACTGTAGAAAGCCTTTTTCCACAATCAAATGCACGTCAACATCATAATGAAGCAATAAATGGGGTTATATAGTTTTTTAAATGTGGTGCAGATGCAAGCACACTGTCACAGCATCAATAGAGTGCTTAACCATGAGTGGCCCATATTCACACTGAAAGAGGTACTGACCTTGTCCAAATCTTCATGGCGGACTGGAAAAGAGAAGGTGAAACCGAGTGGAAGCTTCTTATGTTTGAGATTATGCTTGTCCAGGAAGTCAGATATGCACCCCGCAATGTAGTCAAACAGCTAGGTGGGAATTTACCAAATATTTCCAAAATCAAGCACATTCTTTATCAAAGCTCAACATTCAAAGCCATTTTAAAACATTTCAAAACCATACTGTGAAATACTGTATGGAATCAAAATCTACTGAATCCTACTGTTTCAGATGTACTGGAATTTAGTCATGATAGACTGCTCTATTTTAAAGAGTGCTCTTTTGTACTCGTTTATTTACCATTTCAGCCGTACCGGTCATGGCATCCTCTGGGATGGAGTACATTTGTTGCTTCGTCTCTACCTTCCAGCCCCGCTCCTCATCCTCGCCCACTTTTACTAGCATCACCCGGAAATTTGTCCCTCCAAGATCCAGTGCCAGGAAATCACCCACTTCTGACATGAGTCATATTAGTCAACACAAGATTCCAGGCAATTAAGCTTTCTGTTTTTATATACCTGTCAACTAATCCTACTCAGAACTTTTTGGCCAACATTATATTGACATAATTATTTTTTAGAGAAAACAAATACACAGTAGTAGTAACCAATTAGAAATTAACTAACATCTTTAATATTCAACATATTTAATTTCATAGGGTTAGGAATAGAGAACATAATTCTTACCAGAGCCTTCAGGTGTGGAGCGGACATAAGTGGGCAACATTTTCACACTGGCTTCATCGTGAGTTTCCACACGAAGTCCCCTCTCCATCTCTCTCTGCATTCTCCTCATCACTTCTTTAAGCTCTTCTTTACTCAGCAGGAATTCTGACAGAATTTGGTCCACCTGTTGAGTATGTCAAATTAATGGAGATTAAATAGAAGAATGAATAGGGCTGTGGCATAACATTTGGTTATGTTGATCTCAAATTAGTTTAACCTGTTGTTACTTACAACAGTTAATCTACTTTAGTTTGTAGCTAGAAAGAATTGACTGAAAAGACTTGTAATATTGTAATAAATTCATGATATCATTAACATATAAAAAAGTCTCAGTTTTGCATCTGTTTAATAGGAACACTTCTTTAATAGGAAGCAATAGTTTGACTGCAAGCTTTGTCTCTTACCATCAGAATTCTCTCCAGCACTGATTCATTTCCACTGTGGATCCTCTGTCTATGAGCTGGAGTCAGGCATGGCATCTTTGCAAGAATTTCCCAGAAAGTGTATGAATTCTGATGTGCAAGTTTAAGTGTGTGTACACAAGTGATGTGTATGGAGATGCTCAACCTTATTTATGCTCCGTGAAGGAGGTGGAGAGGTGTGGTCAGAGAGATCAGTGCCCTCTGTACACACACACCAACACACACATTTAATCTCTTCCATCACCTTGGAGACAAAGTTGTTAAGGCCACTCATATGGCCATGCAGTTCCTCTCCGTAAACCTGACCTTTGCCTTTACACGTTTTTGTTTCTAGAGCGAACATGAGCCTCATCCTAATGCAATGCACACTTCAGAAATATCTATTAAATTACAGTTTAGCCACATTTTAAATGAATGTATCAAAACAGGCTTCATGAGACGTGTACACTAATACAACTACTATGGTTGATTATAATTTTTTCACATTGGGAAACTGCAAATTATGTTCCTTGTTATATCGTAATTTGACTCCCAAGACAAATCTTGGTTTCTCTTATATAATGAACCTTCAGGAATTTGATGAAATAACTGGGATTTAGGTTAATTTCAGAAATAGCAACACTGAACTTAAACCCTTGCTAAATATAGAACACTCAGTTTGCATGGGGCAAACATTTGTCCCAAAATGGTTCTTTAGCCATGTGATGATGGTGAAAGTCCAAGCATTAAAAGTTGATTAAACTCTGTAGTTATACATGCCTTCATGACCAGCCTTGTGCTGTTCTAAATACTGATCACATGAAGGCTGTTTATGTGCTTATAATTATATATTCCCTTACAGAAACTGAAAGTTTTATTAAATAATTTTCACATGCAAATGAGCTTTGCTGCAAACTTGCAGCAAATTGTCCATTGTTGCCAAAGGTTTGCCGGAGGTTCACCGCTACCGGTGAACAGCTGCAAACTTCTGGTAAATATTTGCTGTGAATAACAAGCTTATTTGCATGTGAAAATAATGAGTGGAACATTTGCGGCAAGTTTGCACCTAGTTTAGATTTTTTTAAGGGTTGACATATCTAATGTTCTTTTCAAATTATTTTGTATAAGACAACAATTTTTATTTATGCAGCTTGTGTTTAGTTATGCCAGAGAGATTTTGGTTATGCACAAAATGTGTTATTCACTCTAAGGTTGAATGGTTTTGAAATATAAGTATGCCACATACAAAAACTCTGCCTCAAGTCTTTATGATTATGTGTATCAAGACTTTAGTGTGACACGTGTACTCAGGGTGCATTAAGGACGTCAAACAACTACAGTGCTCCAACTCTATTTTAGAGTTTATTGCGAAAGGTCCTTATCAGTGCAAACATAAATGTATTTTTGGAAAGATGCGTTTTATACTTTTGGGTTCAAATGCTTTAAATAGAACTGACTTATAATTATACTGAAGAACGTCCCTACACAAGAATCTTGTGATTTTTTATGTACAAGAAAAATTGTATTTTCAGGAGGAAAAACAGTATATTTAATAAGCTATCTTAAACACTCAATATTCATACATACAGTACAAATGAGTGATGACAAAATACCTACATTTGTGTTATGAATTGCACACTGCACATGCAGCAGCCCCAAAAGTACTTGGAAACCTAAAAAGTATTCAGCCACACTCAAAAATTATCAATATACTGGCATTGTATAACAGAATATGAAACCAAATGGCATTTTTTTAAAAGATAAAAAAAACTAATCAATTAAAAAAAAGTTATTAGGTTTCAAAATAAAACAATAGATAAACAGTTCAAAATGAAGACTTTCAAAAATGATTTAATTCTTTTTGTCAATGTTTAGAGGAACATATCAATGGTTAATGTGAACTACACCCGTAGGTTCCCTGTTAGGGCCCATGCATGAACGTGAGGGAAACTGACTACATACTAGAGCCACTAAAAATTAACTTGACCCAATTTGGTCTAATGCAATGAAAATCAATTTATTAAGTATGACTTAAGTGTCCAAAAACTTTTTGGGGCACAGTATACCCTGCATTACCACAGATTGATTTAACCTGAGTGTTGAAAAATGAAGACAGACCACTATCAGTGTTAAAACGTCTTTATAGCTGTAGCTTCTGTTGAGTTATTCCACCAAATTTTAAAGTCATTTTATGAGTGGGTGTGATAACCCCAGTTAGAGGCCATTATTTATCAGTTTACGTAAGTTATGAGAACTGTTTATTGGTGAAGATTTGAATCACTATTATACCATAAATCGACATGCCAATGTGCATAAATAAGCATGTTGTGCAATCTCTGCATTGAAGTTGCAGCCAAAGCGACATAGATGGAGCTCGTCCAATGTAATTAGTCACTGGATGACAGTCATATGAGCAATCTTGCAACAGAACAAAGAATTTTACTTCTTCTTGTGGCGTGAGGAGGAGGGCCAAATACTGTAAATGAGCAGTTATTTGTGGGAAATTGGAACATTTGTTGATAAACACTAAATTGTCCACAGGAACTGGGTAATAATTAAGTGTTCATAAGATGATTGCCAATAAAAAAGCATCTGTATTAAGATTGTACTCTTGACTGTAAGATGTGTTGCTTTGTATTCAGTTAAATATATGATGCCAACTGTGATCGTGAATCCATTGGTTTGAGTTTCAAATTTGGTATGTTTAGATATAAGTACATCATTAGATTTGAAATAAAATGGTGCACACTTTCATGTATGATTTATTTTCTGAAAGCTTCTAATTTTGTAGTTGGAAGAAAGTGGATTGATTGGCAAGCAATCATGTGCATGCTCTGTAAAAAAGTGGTAAACTTCAATTGTTACCACAAGGAGCTATTTTTATCTGATCTAACCCTAAAATAAGCTTTGTTCGTGTAACCTAATGTAGTCAGGCTGAATTAGACCTGGTAAATAATACATTTGACTTGAATCAAACCAGTTAATTTAGATGTTACCACATGAAGAACCTTTTTAGATTAATGTTTAATGAAGACAAAATTATTATTTATTTTCTTTACCTTGTCCATGGTATGAAGGTCCATGGTTTATCTTCCTCGGGAGTGCATAATTTCTCAGATAAATTGCCAGTTTTTCCTCTGTTCTTCCTGATCGATGGAGCTTATAAAAAGCCCAAAGCCAATTCCTCAAAGTAAATGGAAATGTGTTTGGAAAAAGATGAAAATTGTTGATCAGTTTATCCAACCTTCTTCATTATCAATGCTGGATATTCCAATGTAGAGTCAGTCACACGGGGTGATCTTTTTTGTGCTCCATTTTTAATGGACATCATTATCCATATGTACCGAAATCAAAGTCCATATTTTTTGTTGTCTGAATATCTTGTTTGCTGTTTTCATTCCAGTCCTCTCAGAAAGGCAATTAATGGGTATATTCAAAAATGAAGCTTGAAACTTGAGGTGATTTTCCAAAGCGGGCCTCTTCTTTGTTGCTTCTTTGTTGACTGCGCCTGGTGTGACAGGTGTATGTTGCAAATGACGCTCAACCCGTCATAAGGTTAACTTGCAACCCCCTAGCTATCCAAGTTAACTATACAATAATAAACACAGTTCAGTTGGAATTACAGAATCATGACTGCTTTGATGAATGAAATAAATGGGGTATTGCTGTCCTCAGAAGTAATATTCTTTTGAGGGAAAAGAGTTTCATTCATTATTTCCCCCCCTCCTGACTCCCTGCAACTAAGGCAACAAAAGATTGTTTCCTCCTATTTTGTTGAAAACTACCCACACCTGTCTCCTTCTGATCCAGTTCAGATAACAGGTCCTACTTGTTGCCATGGTGAATTCGTCACCAAGGATATCTCTGAAGACCACACACTAATGATATGGAAAACACTTTGCTTGCCCTAGGTTATGTGTCCAAAGGGAAATTGTTAAATGAGGCTAAATTACTTAGGAAAACATTGGAGACTATGACTCCTGTTTGGAGAGAATGAGAGACAGTCTATCACAGATGACGGCAAGAGTTCTCTTATCATATAATATAGAATTACACTATATTTTCACCATTGTACATTAGAAGATAGTAGATCAGATTAGTAAATTGTTCCATACTGTGGGGTTCAAATGTCCACATTGAATATTTGGGATTCAAACTCTAATTTAAACCTTGAAACAAACAGAACATTTTAGAATTCGACGTTTTGCATTAATACTATTTTGTGTTCATTCTAAATCTGCAAATTTGTGACTGATAATTTTATGTTCTCGTACAGGTTAGATTTCCTTGCTTTAATTGAAACACACAAAACATTTTTTTGAGCATTCTCAAATCATGCTGGGATAGTATGAAGAAAACATGCCAGCTCGAGTGCATGTTGTCATTAGCGTAAAAGGACCACATAAAAAAACACAAAGACATTCTCAAATTAATGTACATTTTTGTATTAAACTTTTCAATCAAATTTGTACTAATACTATAATTGGTAATGAACATGTTTGAATTAAACAAAAAATTAAATACTATTTTTTGATAAATAGTAGCATTTTCATCAGTGATCCTAGACTTTTTGGTTCCCACTGTATTAATAATGTGTATAGGGCTACTGTATGTTATACACACTGTATTAATAGGGTGTATAGGCCTACTGTATGTTATACACACTGTATTACTAGGGTGTATAGGCCTACTGTATTTTATACACACTGTATTACTAGGGTGTATAGGCCTACTGTATGTTATACACACTGTATTAATAGGGTGTACAGGCCTACTGTATGTTATACACACTGTATTAATAGGGTGTACAGGCCTACTGTATGTTATACACACTGTATTACTAGGGTGTATAGGCCTACTGTATGTTATACACACTGTATTACTAGGGTGTATAGGCCTACTGTATGTTATACACACTGTATTAATAGGGTGTATAGGGCTACTGTATGTTATACACACTGTATTAATAGGGTGTATAGGGCTACTGTATGTTATACACACTGTATTAATAGGGTGTATAGGGCTACTGTATGTTATGCACACTGTATTAATAGGGTGTATAGGCCTACTGTATGTTATGCAGTGTGCATAACATACAGTAGCCCTATACACACTGTATTAATAGGGTGTATAGGGCTACTGTATGTTATGCACACTGTATTAATAGGGTGTATAGGCCTACTGTATGTTATGCACACTGTATTAATAGGGTGTATAGGCCTACTGTATGTTATACACACTGTATTAATAGGGTGTATAGGCCTACTGTATGTTATACACACTGTATTAATAGGGTGTATAGGGCTACTGTATGTTATACACACTGTATTAATAGGGTGTATAGGGCTACTGTATGTTATACACACTGTATTAATAGGGTGTATAGGCCTACTGTATGTTATACACACTGTATTAATAGGGTGTATAGGCCTACTGTATGTTATACACACTGTATTACTAGGGTGTATAGGCCTACTGTATTTTATACACACTGTATTACTAGGGTGTATAGGCCTACTGTATGTTATACACACTGTATTAATAGGGTGTATAGGCCTACTGTATGTTATACACACTGTATTAATAGGGTGTATAGGCCTACTGTATGTTATACACACTGTATTAATAGGGTGTATAGGCCTACTGTATGTTATACACACTGTATTAATAGGGTGTATAGGCCTACTGTATGTTATACACACTGTATTACTAGGGTGTATAGGCCTACTGTATTTTATACACACTGTATGTTATACACACTGTATTACTAGGGTGTATAGGCCTACTGTATGTTATACACACTGTATTAGGATAAATGAATAAACAAGTATATGCACTCCAGCATTATAATGCAAAGAGTGTTAATGAAAGACAACAATGCTTGTTGCATCCATCTTTTTCATTCCTTAGAGATTTCCACCACCCCCTCCCACCCACACTTTATCTAATTTTACACCCTACTGGAATCTGAGTACTTGGGCACTTATCAGGGCTCCTGCTTTTGGGAAGCTTTAGGTGCCCATGTAGGGGACTAACAGAGGCACCGCAGACATTTATAGAGGAACGAGTGATAAGGGTCCTCATACATAAAGACTCCATCAGCAACACAATTGACCCAGGAGTCCACATAAACAGCCAGAGGGGGGTAGACTGTGAACATGGTGAGTAGACATCTATAATTTTCATAGTTTTTCTTATAAAGTCAATTAATGTGAAATAACAATAATAATATTGATTTATTTTAATTAATTTGGCAGCTTTATATTTATTAGGACGGTGTGTGGTAAGTAAGGGAAACCAATGAATGGTTATAAAATACGGGGGGTATAGGGTTCCCACACTTTTTGACCAATTAATTTCTATAACATTGTCATGATCTTTCCAGCTATTTGTATTTATTGTATAAGGATTTTACAATTCATTCAAACTGAGACCAGTTTGCAGATGTATCATATGTGAACCTGTTTGATTGATTCACTGAAAAGAACCAATTCAAACGCTTCACTAACAAATCGGACACCACCATCAAGTTTTGCTCTACACAAGAGATTGATGAAGGATTTTTAAACAAAGCATTATTAGAAACATGTATCCTATATAAATTCCTGCACTGAAAAAAAAAATGTTTTGCCTTTTAATTATCATAACTTAAAATGTAGAATTAGAATAGCTGCCCTTGATTGATCTTGTTCAGATAACTCAATTATAGTTTTTGATGACTGAACTTGTGATAAGTTATTGAACTAAAAAAAAACTGTTTAGCTAAAATCGAAAATATAATTCAAGAGAACTGCACACATAACACTCACATATACAGATTCCCAGCATGCACTGTGGCATGAATAAATTGTGCAAATCACAGAATGTCTTAATTTTCTTTTCTATTCTTTTTTACTGTTTGCTGCTTATATTAATCCTGTTGGTTGTTGTGTCTGTTGTCACTTTCAGTTATTTATCATGTAGCTATGATTCAAAGTTCATCTTTCTACTCAATTATATTTGTAATTATTGTCACATCAATGTGATTTGCATGTAAAGCGTTGAGGCTCATGTGTGTCACCTTGTAAAGCTTCAAACAAAAAATGATTAAGGGTTTAGCCGTGGGTCTCTGATCTTCAACTGATCATCAGCCATCAAATGGCACTGGATTTTACCTCTGAAAATGGGACAACCCTAACTTCTTTTATGGTTATCATCATCGTTATATTAAAAGGTAATATAAGTACATTTTGGAAATGTTATCGGTGTGAATAATGACATTAGAGGGAGTTGATCAAATACATGTGTGTAAAATGTACTCAGAAATGATCCTTTAGTAAAAGTATGGATACTGAGTGAAAATGTTTTCCTACTTTTTTTTAACTGTCCAATCTGTAGAAGTAGCAAGCATTTAGAATAAAGTTTAGGAAAAAAACATCAGTGTTTCTCACTTCTTGCTCATAGTTTTGCATGAATACATCGCATTCAGCTTAGTTGCGCAAATATTTCAACATATCTGAAGCTCAAATCAGATTCTAAATTGGCCTCTGCAGTTGGTCAGATCTCCACACAGCCGCCGTGCGACACTCCATTTGTAATGACTGATCTGTCGTTTGTCGGGTGCACTGAAAAGGCGGCTTCAGTCCAGTAAGACAAAAGAAAATGATCTGCAAAAATGTATTGAGTACTTTTCAAGTTTAAACAAAACTGTAACAAGTAAAAAGTATTATTTTGTCTTTTGAAATGTAATTAAGAAAAAGTACAAATATTCCATTTAAATTGCACTCAAGTAAAGTACAAATCCCCAAAGATAATACTTAAGTATAATACTTAAGTACTTTTACTCAATTACTAGTGGAGTGGTGGTGGCGTAGTGGGCTAAAGCACATAACTGTTAATCAGAAGGTCACTGGTTTGATCCCCACAGCCACCACCATTGTGTCCTTGAGCAAGGCACTTAACTCCAGGTTGTTCTGGGGGGATTGTCCCTGTAATAAGTGCACTGTAAGTTGATTTGGATAAAAGTGTCTGCTAAATGCATAAATGTAAATGTACTTTACACCCCTGATCAAATTAGAAGGATTAATGCCATTCATTTTGTCATTACTCTCAAAAAGTAATTTAAATGACATTCTGTATATTTTTCAATGTGAGCAAAATATTGTTATCAACTGGCAGAGTGCGTGCATTTTTTCAGTTCTTTTGTTGTCTTCACAGGCTAGTAAGAAAGCTGCAGCTAAGAGGGGGAAACCTGCTCAAAGGGGCTCTTCCAATGTCTTCTCTATGTTTGAGCAATCACAAATACAGGAGTTCAAAGAGGTTGGTCCTTCTATTACACAAAAAATTACTCATTAAGAAGGTATCTTGATTTTTGACTGTTGTTGTTACGATTACAACATTTAAAAATGAATTTAAAAATAATAATAATAATCTGGTAAACCACAATATATGATATTCTTCTTGTCAGGCATTTGGCTGCATAGATCAGAACCGTGATGGAGTTATTAACAAATCTGACCTGAAGGAAACCTATGCACAGTTAGGTATAAAATATATTCTGTCTTGCATTTGTATTCAGTCATTATATGACTTTGAATCAGATTAGGAAACATGGCAGACAAGATTGATTAAGTATACTTTTCAGATTTGCCATTATGTTAATATGTGTTTCTGTAGGGAAGCTGAATGTGAGTGATGAAGAGCTGGAGTCTATGCTAGCAGAGGGAAAAGGGCCCATCAACTTCACAGTCTTCCTCACTCTTTTTGGAGAAAAGCTCAATGGTATGACGGCTAATCTTTCAAGATTCTTTTAGACCAAGATTAATAAGAAAAACAGCCCAGACTATTTTTTAACATTATTATCTCTAAACAGGCACAGACCCAGAGGAGACCATCCTTGCTGCTTTCAAACCGTTTGACCCAAATGGCACAGGCGTTGTCAATAAGGATGAGTAAGTTTACAAAAGAATACATACAAAAAATACAAATAAAATAAAATAAAAAATACATGCAGTCCTTTGCAGAGAACATTACATTTTTTCACCAATATTTGATGCATTTGGTGTCATTTTGTTTCAGATTCAAGAGGCTGCTAATGAACCAGGCTGATAAATTTACAGCAGAAGAGGTTAATATTTGCATTTAAGAAGTTAATTGGCCCACAGTTTCATTAGACAGATACTGACAATGTGTACCATAATTCTACAGCCATCATAAACGGCCAGCTTTTAAAATGTGATCATATGGTGCTGTGATAAGACTTTTTTTCTAATCTACTTAATTGATTTTGTTTTCAGGTTGACCATGCATTTGCCATGGCTCCAATAGATGTGGCTGGAAATATTGATTATAAATCACTTTGCTACATTATCACGCATGGTGATGAAAAAGAGGAGTCTTGAAAAGAGGCATATCTCACATTTCATATGAACTTTGCCACTTCTGCATCTTCAGTTGTATCACCTTCCAGGCAAATTGTTCATGTCAACCCTTTTTCAGTAGCTCTCACATTTTCTTTGTGATTTGCATTGTGCATTTTAAAAGAAGATTTCTTGTTCTGGCTGTTCCATTACATAAATAAAGGCAAGATATACCCCGCTTTTTTAATTATTTCACCATTAATAATGATCGTTGCATTCCAAAACTATTGCTTGTTTTCACATGTAATTTGTATATGAACAGCTAACTTTCCTTTGCTGGCATATTAGTTATATAAAGTGTGTAGCCTATGGCAGCTCCTTTAACCTTATCTGTTTTAAACTCATAACAATTATATTTGAGATGCACTTGTAGAGAACAAAGCAATGGTTTTATAACACAAACCAGCACCTTTTATGTCTTCGACAAAAAAATAAATAAAAGATTTGAAGACAAGTAGAAGACTAGTTCTAACACTTTCTAACAATATCCAGAATAGATACATACAACTGAAATATTACTCGGTGGCCAATAACTGAACATCAGAGGAGATATGAAATATCTGAAATGATGGAAGGAATGCGCTCCCTTGTAAATTTGGCATGTAACTGCTGCCATCCACAGACTGTTTGTTGAACTGCAATTAATAACTTATATGAGTGAGACGCAACTTGCAAATGTAGCATTTCTAAAAATGAAGGTAAAGTGAAATATGAGTGTTGCACATTCTCCAATTTTTAATTGTAAGACTGTAATGATTTAATTTGTCTTTAGTATTTTAAAAGTCAGAATTGTTTTTGCCTTCTACAATCAAATAAATCAATTATATTTATATTTATTTATATATATATATTATATATATATATATATATATATATATATATACGTATATTTCGAGTGTGAATTCAATTAAATTTCACAACAAAATTTAATCAAATAGAACTGAGTAATCTTTACAAAATAATATCTGCCTTTAACTAAATAAAATTAAATAATGAGATATTTTACATTTTATTAATCAACATTTACACAAGTATACCATTTGACGGAATTTTGTTATGAAATTAAAATGCATAGGTGTTTGCACATTTTTGGAGTGTATGATAAACTTGTTACACCTAAGAGATTGGGTGAAAGAGATTGAGAATTCAACTTTTGCAGGATATTTAAAATACACTGTATATTAATTATTCAAGAGATTTACTGGTCATATATACAAAACAAAAAAGAAAACGAACAAACAAACAGTCTGCATTTGGCTACTTGTCATTGCTGATAAAAATCACAAAAATACTGTAGCCGTACAGTGATCTGATCAGATAGTAGCCTAATACCATGGTTCTTTGATACATTACATGGTACTAATGATTTACATATTTACCATGGTATATACACAGGATCTTTAAAAAAAAAAAATCATTCCAATTTTTTTATTTGTTTGTTTTGCATTGTTTTTCAGGTTTTCAGAATGAATCCTGGGGGCTGTTCCATAAACCAAGATTAGAGTATAAGCCAGGCTTATTTCGGTTAGTCAGGCTTATTTTTGGTAGATTCGGTTTCATAAATCAAACTTAAAAAAGTTCAAACTCAGTTACCCCGGCAACTTATGCTGGCAAATTAACCTGGTCCGGGGCAGGCTAACTGTCAGGCTAAGTCTGAGTTCAGGCTTAACGAGCATACCATTTATACTCACCTGCTGGTATTTCGATGTCATTTTATTTTACTTAACCACTATTAATAATTTTTTTTTTTAAATAAATAAGGAAATGTACTTTACTAATAAATGTAAGAAATTATAAGGTATAAATACACTAAGAAATGTTCAAAACTTGTGTGTTTAATTGGTGAGTTTGGTTAATGAGTTTGGTAATTAATTAAAAGTATATAAATATATAAAGCATTGCACTTCACTTTTTTGCCAGTGGAACATTTTTGTACACAGTTGGAGATGCAGAGAATATCAGCAAAGCATCAGTTTGCCGCTCTGTACAAACTGTGTACCTTTCTTTAAAAAGACTACTCAATGTGTTCATCACATTCCCTGGCCACAAAGCTATTCGTACCATTAAACATGCCTTTTATGGAATAGCTGGTAAGTTCAAATAACTATAAAACATGGAAATATTTCTTGACTGTTGATTTTACATGGGACATATTTAAAACAAACAAATAATTTTCCTAGGTTTCCCAAATGTTATCGGTGCATTGGACTGCACCCATGTGCGTATTAAGTGTCCGTCTGGTCCACATGAAGCGGACTTTGTGAATAGGAAATCAGTACACAGCATCAATGTACAGGTACGGTCCCACTGAGATGATATTGAAGGCTATGCTCTAGCACTGAGTGTTCTGTACTAAGCTGGGCACCAGCGTTTAGTTCATTGCAATTAAAATGTAGTGACCTACAGGTTTAATTTATTTTAGATGATTAGTGATGCAGATTGCATCATCACAAATGTAGAGGCCAAATGGCCAGGCTCTGTGCATGACTCCAGAATCTTTAGAGCCTCATCTCTACCAGCAACTAGCAAGAGGTATGCTAGTAATCACTTAAAAATCGCAAAGTCTTAAAAAAAAAAAAAAAAAAAAAAAACTACATTATATATCTATTCATTCTGTCTATGCAGGAGAATTCTCAGGAGTTTTGCTGGGAGACAAGGGATACCCATGCCTGCCTTACCTCTTGACTCCCTATCAGGAGCCCCAGACAGAGGCACAGCACCGCTACAACATTGCCCATGCACGCACAAGAGGTCGTATAGAGATGGCATTTGTGCTGATAAAGTCAAGGTTTCAGTGCCTGAAGCACCTCAGAGTGACTCCACCTAGGGCATGTGACATTGTAGTTGCTTGTGTAGTGCTCCATAACATTGCTTGTCTGAGGAGAGAGAGGCAACCAAGGATTGTTGAAGAGGAAGACTGGGGCAATGAAGCAGTATTGGAAGAAAACGAAACAGGCAGACTTATACGAGACACGTATGCAAATAATTATTTTGCTTAATATGGTTTAAACCATGTGTAGCCTTTAAAATTGTCCACTGGCCCCTCAACTTTCTCCTTAGTTGAACAAACACACAGAAGTCAAAGTATTTAATGTGATTTGTCTTTATTCAGAGTGAATCTGCCTGTTAGGGGTGAAAACACACAAATAAATGTTGTGGAAAGTGATCAAAAAGGTAATGTTTTTTTTCTTTTCCTTTTTTAAAAATGGTAGTTCTACTTGCATTTTTCTGTAGCTGTTGAATTTCCAGCTCCAACTTCCTCATCTTCAGTTTTTTATACTGGATGTCGATATCGATCGCTTCCATTTGTTTAAGGAGGTAGCGTTTATACACTCCTTTTATGTTTTCTGGGTTCTGTAGCAACATAGATTTAAGTTATTTCATTGAATACTCTTGTCACATTGTTTTCATTTCTTAATACTCACTTTGTCACATGTGGTCCCAGACTGAGAGGGCTCTAGAACAGTGTCAGCATCCTGAAAACACATTATGATCAGTTTATCACACAAGTACACTTTTTAATATTCAATACAGTATAGCATGGAACCTGTGAGTACCTCAGGCCTCCTTGAACATACATACACAGTCTCCTCATCCTCAACTGATGGGCCTTCTCCCTGTGACCACTGATTAAACTCAGTTAAACTCATTAGCTTACATGACTGATTTAAAAGGTCTCATACTCACACGCAACATGATGTCTGGTGGATCCATAATGCATACAGAATCTTGATAGAAAAAATATATTTTTTTTAACCAAAATGCACCATTGCAGTAGCACAAGTACCTCTACGTGACATTACTGCTATGATGTACTTAGGCTTACAATGCCTAAGGAAGGAGGAAATCAGTTAGTCAGGAATGAATAATGATAATAAAACACACACACCTTTTATATACTCACTCCTTATACTACGTGATATCATTTTAGATGATGTCCCCCCCTCTATTCCCTCAAGGACGGGCCTCCCTTTATTAATTTCCAAAGCCAGCTCCTCTGCAGGAGTGAAGCTGGCTGGTGGTGGCCCTCCCCCAGTGCCAGCAACCTCAGTCTTCTTTTTGGTCGCTGCAATTAAAAAAAAAATATTAAAAAAAAACCTGAATAGTTGTAACTTCAAGCTGGCATTTATTACATATGTACATACCATTAGATTTACTTACCATTCTGAACTATATTTTTATATTTTATTTTCACCTGCTGCCAGGTTCTTTTTCCTTCACTTAAGTTGCTGCTGCGTGAAAGCAATTAACGTTACTGTTATTCACACACAAACGTTGCAATGTATTGTGACACACATTCAATGTTGATAAAGTATTTTAAATAGTTTACACCGCTACTTACGCATTGAGACGATCAGCAATTTCCTGCCAACCTTTCTCTCTTGCTTTATTTATTGCCGCTGTATTGCCTTTTTTGGTGATGACATCTTTAAATTCTTCATATGTTTCCAATAGCAAACGCTGTTCCGTTGCCGTGAACATCGCTGCTCTATCCTTTCCTTTTGTTGCCATGGTAGCCCACAGTAAATCGATTGACCCATGCTCGACTTTTCAGGACTTTTAAACAATGGCGTGCACGCGCAATTATCTAGACTATTTAAACCTGACTCAAATTAGTAAGATCACATGATCCTCAACTTACTGTTATGGAACCAATTTAAGCGCGGATGTTTAGCTCGGCTCATTCAAGTCAGGTTTTGGACTTTAATCCCCGCTTTTCTAAGCGGCTTTTATGGAACAGCCCCCTGGTCATTCACAAGTCAGTTTCGTCAACGTCAACTAAAAAAATATATAATAATAATAATAATTATAATAAAATATATATATATATATATATATATATATATATATATATATATATATATATATATATATATATAATTTATAACTAATTTATATTTTTATTATTATTTTCAGCTGGACCGATACTTCATTCGTTCTACTACTTAGCTGACCAACGAATTAGTCAGTATGTTCATGCTCGAATTATTCACACTTTTGCTCTCACATAAAGTTTAGAATAATTTGAAAACGTAAATGCAGACATTCCAGTACACTGTAATATGCAAATGAGTTGAGAATGCCGGAAATGACACAGACGCGCATGTGCAGAACTGTCAAACGCAAAAGACTGTAAACTCAGCGATATGTCATCATCCACCCCAAAACTAAAAACACGGCCTGAAAAAACTTGTCATTTATTAAAAAAAATAACTCTTAACCACGGAACCTAAAATTAAACTACGAAAACATCTTTTCTGGAGCTTCTTGATCGGGAATATACTCTGTTTTCAGACTCAGTCGTCTGCCTGTTGAATGAAAACAGTTAGCGGGACTCTTCAAGCGCAAGACCTGACAATCCGTTGACTGGAAATATGTGATTCAGGAAATACAGGCGTAGTTTCGCTCATCCAGTTGTTTACTCGTTTCTTCGAAAGACTCTTTGGCACATATTTCCTCGATTTTGGCTCGTTGTTGTTTTGGGATTTCACGAATCAGCGAGTGGAAAGTGACACGTTGCGCGCGCTAAGCTAATTTAGCCTTTAACTTGGGTGATTTAGACGCACATAAATCTGTTTATAAGACTTTATACTTTCACAAGACTCGCACATATTTGCATACACAGTACAGAAATGTCTTGTTAATGTAAATCTGATAGATGAGTAAAAGCTGTGGGTCTATGTAGTTTTCACTTGGTCACATTTCGGATAAATTAGTGGTGAACCATCGATAATTTGATGTTCTCTAATGTGATGTGCACATACGACTGTAGATGATGTGCTGTAAGTGAACTGGATAGTGCTGGAGCATCATGATGGCACAGATGGAGAATGGACGTCTATCGTCTGATGACACTATGAGTGTGAGGACTCTGGGCAGTCAGTTCGATGAGGAGAGCTCTTTCGGGTCTGACTCTGAAATCAACGGATTCACCAGCTCAAGACTAACAGACAAATATGGTTTCATCGGAGGAGCACAAAAGTATTCAGCAGAATCGTAAGTCAACTTGTTTGCAAGGCACTGCACTAATCCAATCAAAGCCTTCTTGTGTTGGTCGATTTGGGTAAGGGAAGGTCACGAGATGCATTGAAAATAAAACATTGCATATTTATACTGAAGAGATATCACTTTGCTCAGTTGATTTAAATATTATTGTAAATTAATAATGATAATAAAGGTATATTGTACAATAATAGCATTTCAGTCATAATTTCTCATCTTTAAAACCCTGGAACAATCCAGGAAAAACTTTGAGCCGCTCTAAGAACAGTAGCGCGTGCTGCTATGAATGTGTCAACAACAGAGCAGCACTCATCCACTGAAGCGTGCTGCTGTTGCAGACTATATATATTGACTTATTAAACTCTTCTTGGAGCTTAACAGTAACTGCTATGACACACAGTAACACACATTATTGGAGCACTGGAAAACGCTCTTCATTAATGTGCTAATGACCAAGAGTCCACTTCTGGGTTTGTGGACTTCGATGTGCAACACAAACAATTATATTCCTCCATGTGAATCTCAATTATTTTAAAGTAACAGTTTCTCTTCAACTTTTCGTCCACGAATTTCAACTTTTTTCCTCTCTTTCGGCCAAAAATGTTATACATGACTTAATAAAAGCCGTAGCAGCACACATACTTGACAACGGAATGCAAATAAGGTGCACAAATGACAACATCTTTGGCCAAAGTTTTCTCATGAGACATTATAGTGATTGCAAGGTTTTTCCATAAATAGATGGCCCCTGGGTTGGCGCTATTTTGGTGATATTAGGCAGGTGGTTTAATGTTGTGGCTGATTGTAGTATTTATTTGTTACAAATTCTTTCTTGTTAGTTCATTCCAATTAAACACAATTATGATAAAATTGTGGCTTTCCATTCCTGTACATAAAGATACATAAGATGTTATTGGCTGGAGCAGTTCGTCATTGTCACTAGGGTTGCCCGATATACCGGTACTAATGAAATATCGCGATACCAAACAAATTAAAGTGGTACTAATTAAATCAAACTGGTGCTTGATTTTCATGTAGTGTGTTTAGTGTATAAATGTATGTGAATACTCAAATCTCCTTCTCCAGTGCAGATTGGAGATTTCAGCTCGGAACGGGACTATTCCAGCATTAATGGGAAGCTTGATGTAACTAACCTGTCAAAAAAAGGAATAACTCAGAGGTCTGTCAAAATAAAAGCCCTGCTAAAATGAAAGCTGTATTCAACTGGATGCATAAAATCTAAGAAGAAAATATACCTACTGTATAAGTAGGTCAAAAAGTATAAAGAATAGTCATAATAACAATAGTATAATATCAAATGGTTGTATTATTATTATTATTATTATTATTATTATTATTATTATCTGTAAGCAATATCACAAAATCAAGTGTACTGAATATCAGCATGTTGTGATTCAGACAATGCGCCTAAGGTGATTTTTTCATTAATACTTTTAAGCTTTGTTGTGCAGCATTTTATTTGACCTAAAATACAATTTTAATTGTTTGTTTATTATATTTCATTTGATTAAAGCTGTATGTATTAATTGTATAAAACAAATTAAATAAAGACATGACATAAAAGGATATGAATAGATTAAGCAGTTACATTATTATTACTTTTTGCAGAAATAACAAGTTAAATTGTTTCCTGAGTTTCCTGTATATGAGGGAGGAGCAACTGCTACAAATGTCTGGTGGTGATGTGCTTTAATACTGCTTCACTACCAGAAGCTAAACTTAAACAAAAGTACTATTACTAAAGAACTATAGTACTTAAGCTTCTCAGAAGCTAAGAGAAGTAGATAAAGAAAATAACTTAAAAATAACGTTCATAAAGATATGTAAACAGAACAATATAGAGATTTCTATCATCTCTCCTGAATTATTTGGCCCACCCAAAAATACATCAACCATTTTTATTCAAGAAAATGAGCATGTCTACTTTCTCAGGGAGAATCTCTGTCCTCATCTAGCGATGGAGAATGAGTTGGACTTGGGTGTCTGATTTCTGCTATTCGCTGTTGAAGCTGTGGCTGCTGCTTGACTGACGTTTGTGGGATTATTTAGGAACATAAATTAGCTTAAAACTGATGCAAATCTTAATAACTACAGACTTATTTTTATAACGATAACGAGTGTAACCTTGACTTGATGAGGTCGAGACGCTCACATTTTTAGTTTGGAAAATCACATCAGCATCGGAGCCGGGAGGCTGCATCGAGGACAAACAGCAGCTTTGCTAAGGCAGTCAAACACGCTGCTCTGCTTCAGATTTATAGAATGTTGTATTTGGATGTGTTTCATGAGGTTGCTGGTGTTACCCCCTTTACATGCAACTACCTTTTTACATATATTTAGTTGCATTTTCATTAAATTTAGGAAAGTGAGCCCACACTTTCAAACGTTTTGCTCTGTCAGCCATGACTGAGAGAATGTACACACGCAGTAAATCAACGTCAAATGTAATTGCCTAACGCCGACAGCTTCGTCATCATTAGGGAACGGTTAGGAATTTGAAAACGCCTGCTATGTTATCATGAATTAACGTTACATAAATACTGATAGCAGCACCGTTTGTCCAGGAGCTTATCAATCATTCAGTAATGACCAGTCAGGAACCGGTACCAAATTAGTACTGGTTCTTGATACCCAATCCTAATGAACACCAGGATAATTGCATTTATAGACTGTACATGTAAAGCCGATTTTTCGAAAATTAAAAGCTTTGAAAGCGAAAACACAGTTTTCAAATGTATCTGTATTAATATGGACGTAGCCTTAAGTGTCGCCGACTGTAGTGTCTTGACTTGATGAAGGTTAACCTCTTATTCTTTTGTAGATTTTGGTAAATGTTTGTTTTACTGGTTAAACTAGTTTTGACAGATGTGTGAAAACATGCAGCCTTCCCTTCATCGAAAGTGGAGTTTTGAATGGAGTATCAGTGTGTCTTATCCTAATATTAATGCCAAGCCTTCTCTTGCTTTCTCACCAGTTGCAGCATTGTTAAATAAAGTGTTCTGAATGTATTCTTTTCTATTCCAAAACCATCCTGCAATACTACTGTATTATAAGTGATACCGCCCTTTAGAGAGGCGCTCCCACAGCAGTCATTCATGTAAACAGATCTGTCTGGATTTATGACTGTCATCACTCCATTGTGAAGAATGAGCTGTTTAAACAGTAGTAGTAGGCAGAACTTGCCTGCCTAATCATTGGGAGTTGTTAAAGAGAATGGAACAGATGAGCAAGTGATAGTTTTCCCTCTGTACTGAGTGTGCAGGAGGCTTCCTTTTCCTGTGGTTTATGGGAGTGCTGGTGCCCTGAGGTTGCGCTGTCCCTGCCAACTACTGTAGAGGCCTACAGTTAAAATCAACCCCATACCAAACTCTCATGAAATCTAGATTCCTCCATATTTGGTCAAAATTGGGCTGGAAAATTAAAAAAGGAAGTAAAACTTGCGAGGTTTAGCCGTATACCAGAAATATTAAAAGAAACGTTGCTTTCAGATCACATTTCTAGTGGTTTGAATCATTTCTAAATAAAGGGAAAACTGGTGGCTGATGTAGAGGTAGACTGATATAATGTTTAGACTGCAAGTATAAAGGTTTAGATCTGACTTTTGTAATTGACGAGGCTTAATATCTATTAGTTGTAGAAGCTATTAAAGTAGAGTTGGTTTAGCTAGTGGTTGCACAGTTTTGCCTCAAAAGTTGAAGCTTTTTTTAGGTATTTTTGTTATAGATTAAAAAAGAGGATTTTAGGAAAACCCAAAAAGAAAAATTCTATCATCATTTACCCAGCCCCAGTTGTTCCAATCCCATATGACATTCTCTCTTTGGTGGAACACAAAATAAGTTACCCAGAATGTTTATGCATCTCTTTTTCATACAGTGAAGTAAAGGGGAAGTCTATGAGACTTGTGTGCTATACACAATCTAATTTTCTTTTTATAGACCAAAATTGAATTGAACATTTGACCCATTGCTGTAGCATGAGATTTGTGCAAAAGTCTTAAGGACTGCCTTCTGATACTTTGGGTGATGCCAATACGATATCTACATAGCAGGATGGCCGATAAAAATGCAGATATAATACAATTTCACAACAGTGAAACGAACATTTACTCACATTCAGACTTGAGAAAAAAGAACCTGAAAACAGAAATTGTTTACTCTATTTACAAATATATTTGTAGATATTGAAGAGTTCAAACTTTACTGCAAAAATCATGTGTTACTGAGTATTTTTGTCTTGTTTTCCAGAACATTCTTAAAACAAGACAAATTTACTTGAGAAACAAATTTACAAAATATTTTGTCTTGTTTTCAGAGAAATCAAACAAAATTTTGTAACATCTATGTTTTATATTAACAAGAAAAAAAAACAGGTTACCAATTAGGGCTGGGACGACGCGTCGACGTAATCGATGACGTCGACGCAAAAAATGCGCGTCGATTCGTCAGACCAAAACAAAGATGGCTGCGCCGGAGAGTAGAAGCAAAACGAGTGGCTCCTCAGACTACCAGAAGTGCAAGGCGGCACGCACTCGTTCATCTAAAGTGTGGGAATTCTTTAATTTAAAAGGAAAAAATTATGTGACATGTCGTCTTTGCAAAATGGAGATGGCTTTCCATTCTAGCACCACGGCAATGCACCAGCACTAGGGCTGGGATGACGTCGACGCAAAAAATACGTTGACGCAAAATATGCGCGTCGAATTGTCAGACCCAAAACAAAGATGGCGGCGCCGGCGCCAACACGCAGTGGATCCTCAGACTATCAGAAGTGCAAGGCGGCATGCACTCGTTCCTCTAAAGTATGGGAATTATTTAATTTAAAAGGAAACAATTCCGTGATATGTCGTCTTTGCAAAATGGAGATGGCCTTCCATTCTAGCACCACCGGGAGCAGCCGCGAGATGACAGAGCACCGTAAGTTTTTTTCAACTCCCCACTTTGCACTCGATGTTGGAGTAGGCTATAATCGTTGTCGACACCTAAAGTTTTCGCTTATAGCTATTAATAATGCGCTTATAGCTATGAATGTCGTGAAAAATACATAGAGGTCACTGACAACGCGCTGACAGACAGGACCAAGCAGGTAACATTTAATAAAGTCTCAACTTTCAAATTTGGATATTCAAAGAAAATTAAACCATAAATAGGCCTACTATTTTGTGGCTCTTTAATGTGTCGTGACAGATTGCCTCAGTTAAAGCTGCTCGTGAACCGATCATCTTTTCCTTGGTTAATTTATAGCATCAAATAGGCTAAACATGAATGTAGCCTACATCAGAAGGACTGTTGTTTTAACCGCGGAAAGATGTCAGTACAGTAGCCTACAATCCATTATTCAAATTCACCGACGTTAATCTTCTCTCTCCTGACTACTTTGTCGGACAAAAATGGCGTATTATGATTGATTGATCAGATCGCCAGTCAATCAAACTCCCAGCAAATGTTTTTTTTTTTTTTACATTTTATACACCCCCACCCCCGATGAAACCGGTATTACCGGTGTTGTCACAAGTCGATTAATCAAAATCGAATCGGACTGGAAAAAAAATGAATCGTTAGATTAATCGATGCATCGAAAAAATAATCCCTAGATTAATCGTTTAAAAAATAATCGTTTATCCCAGCCCTATTACCAGTGTGGTACGAAAAATTTTTTTATTCAAAGTGAAAACTCATTTATTTTACTTAACCCATTGGCAAATAGTTTTTCTTGCTTTAAGCTAAAACCACACCAAATTTTGTTACATTTATCTGAAAATAAAACTTCATATCACATACCGTACTTTTTCTCAAATATTTTTTTATTTTCTTAAGGATATTTATATATTTTTACAAAAAAATAATAAAAACTACCTTAAGAAAATCATTCTTGAAAAGTTCTATTTATTGGCCAAGAGAACGCTGTTATCGGCTGATGCAGATAATCGCAAAATGGATAAATACTAATATATTGGTCTATCACTATTTTCATTGTCCATTTTGGAGCTTGACAGCCCATGGTATCTGTCTGCTATCATGCTACTAAACTTCCTCTTTAGTGTTCCGTGGAAGAAAGTAGTATTTGCAACAACAGCAGGATGAGTAAATGATGACAGAAATGTAATTTTAATGCTTTTGTAAGCAAGTTTTAGGTTCTCATTCTTTCTCTCTTACGCACACACTTAGGGCTCAAGATGTGCCTCTGGAAGTTTTAAGACACAGAGAAGTTAAATGGTTGGATATGCTGAATCACTGGGACAAATGGATCAGTAAAAGATTCAAGAAGGTAAGCTTTGCTGTTGGCATTCATTATATTGTTCAGTGAAGTACCCAAGAAAAGATAGATGATGTAAGCCGATCTATCTTTACATTATCACTCTCTACCTACCACTTCTTTCCTGCCTACTTATTGTCTTCATTGACTTGCTGAGGCAGTCCCTCAGCTGCTTGGATTAATTAAAAACCTCAGCACAATGCCACCATGAAACAATCATTTCAACACAGCCCTGCCTGGACAAGCCACTTATCACATCAGCCATCCTTATATGGTCTTCACAGATGTGTGTGTATTTATTACTGTAAGCTTGCAAGTGTTCACCTCTTTTTTTCTCTCAAGCTTTATGAAGCTTCCAAAGGGATTGAGTCATCTTCAGGTAAAAACAACAGAAGAGTTTTGCCAGAGGCCATCTTAATGGTCTTTGTTGGCTTTGGTCATGTTTGCATGCCTGTATTATACTGTTTGTCCTTGTGTCACACAGAGATTAAAAGCAACAAGCCTGAATGCTGGGGTTGGGAATTAAGAACCATCTCTCATTCAGAACCAGTTCCATTTGTAAAAAATTTAAAATGCTAGAACTGAGGAATTTGTATGACGTTCGGTTCTGGATTTGTGGTCATGCTTTATTTTACAGCATTAATGTTATTGAGTATTTATGCTCAAGTAAGTAATTACTGAGTAAATCTAATGAACTACATGTACCTGCTTTGTAACTAATTTGTAAGTACTTGCATATTGTTATTATTAGTGTAGTAATTAATAAAAGTAATATGCAACACTGTAAAATAAAGTGTTAATTAAATAGTTTTAGCTGAATTGTGAAATTGCATATGTTATGCTGCAAAATAATGCAAATAAAATAAGTAGACAACACTTTCACTCTTGCATTGTCCTTGCTGGTTGCATGTAACAGCAAAGACACAGTGTGATCCGTGTTGTAAACAAATGTCTCTTAAGTCATCTGCTTCCTCAAAAGTACTAAAGGAATTATTAGGCCTCTTGGAACCAGAATACCGGAACAGTTAATTCCCTATGATTCCCATCCCTACCGAATACATATCGCTGTCCACTGATGCAAGCAGAGAATAGGCCGTTTTAACATTTTAAAGATTTGTGGAGTGGTTTTTCATACCTGTTGAGTGGAGGCTTACAAATTTGTGTCTAACAGCAATTTAGATTTGACATCTGGACACCTGCCCTTTGTCAGACTTGTGTACTCGCTGTGAACGCATGCTGATTCCCGCTAATCTGAATATTACTGTGCGAGTGTGTGATGATCAGATCCCTGTCACCAACAGGTGAGACTGCGATGTCAGAAAGGAATCCCACCGTCATTGCGAGGCAGGGCGTGGCTCTACCTGTCGGGTGGAAAAGTGAAGAGGGAACAGAATATCGGGAAGTTTAAGGTGCTGAGTTATAGTGGTCACAAGGATCTTGTGTCATTATGCACTTTTATACTGTTTGAGGCAATGTGAACACACTGTTGCTTGTGTTGTTGTTGTGCAGGAACTGGATTTAATGGATGGAGACCCTATGTGGGTTGATGTGATAGAGAGAGATCTACACAGACAGTTCCCCTTCCATGAGATGTTTGTATCCCGAGGGGGTCATGGGTAAGTCTTTGCATTAACATTTTTTTTTTTTTTTTTTATATATATATTACTCTTTTGCTAAATAGTACCACAGTTACAGACTGCCTCTTTTTGTGTGTGTTTGAGCAGGCAACAGGACCTCTTCCGAGTGTTGAAGGCTTACACCCTGTACAGGCCAGATGAGGGTTACTGCCAAGCTCAGGCTCCAATAGCTGCAGTGCTTCTGATGCACATGCCTGCAGAGGTAAAGGTTATCTTTCTGTTGTACCAAACTTTAACTTTGTTTAAAAATGATCAGGGTTACATTTAAATCATCATGTTGCTCCTGATTTAAATTTCGTAGTAAATATAGATTATATGCTATATATGTGATTTAATCCCGTTGCCCCATTAATTTAAACTTTGATTTAAATATCAATTCGGAATGAAATTAATTAAATACAATTTTAAAGTCGTCGACTGATCTTTGATCAAAAGCCTCAGATCTCTTTTGTGTGCACTCCTGCAACTCCTCGTCCCAGATGCCAAAACTCCTTGAAATCCAGACATCTTGTCGTCATGTGTGAGCGCTGTCCTGACGAGCAAGAGACCGGTACTGACCAACAGCCAGTGGAATTGCGACAGGAGGGGGAGGTAGGGGGAAGCGGGAGCTCAAAAGCAAAATACAACTTGAACGCAACAAGAGGAGGCACTTGTCGAGCACTGACAGCAGCATGTCCAGTCGTGCAGGTAGAATAGGATAATATGAGAAATGTTGCACAGAATGTGCTTGTATGATACGCAGTAAACTTTTGCAAACTTTACTTTGAGTTTCGTTCACTGAGACTCCTCGTTATTGCTATGATATCATAAAATATCAAACTACTCGCTAAAGAAACCACTAACATTTTTGTTACTTTACAAATGCATGCAGTCATCAGCATGCATAGATAATAACAAACAAACAACTGTATGAATGCAGAATGTAAAGATAAAATTGGCTTTACATCATACTCTCTCTGCAGAACTGATGGCCCTTGCTGCCCACATCCCTTTTTTATGAAAGAAGGCTATTTTCAACAAGGCACCGCTTAACGGATTATATGATCTTTTATTCTGTGTGCACGTCAAGTTTTTTACATTGTAGCTGGTTAACACTCTTTACAGAACAGCTGTCATTTTAGATCAATGGCTAATGCACGACTGCACGTCGTGAAATACACGCAACTTTTCAGCAAATTTTTTCTCTCTCGTAGATTTAGCCTACCCGTTCATTATTTTCAACAAAAGATATAGTATTTTTAAATAGATTAAGTATTTTAAATGGGTTGCATTGACAACATTTTTTACTGTTTTTAACTTTGTTGCCTGTTACTTAGATTGCATCTTCTAGCATTTCTTCGTGACAGCAATGGCTCAAATGTGAGTATTGGCACCTTGTGGATCCAATCATTTGTGCAAATAATTCCAGGCGCATGTGCATTCTGCACATACAAAGACGGTTAGAAAAATCTGCCTGTGCGCGTTCAGTGCTCGAGCACTCTGCTGGTGATGAGATTTGCATCACGTCCTGTACTGTCTGACTGAGGTATACTTTGGGCTTGAGTCCTGTAGGGCTGTCAAATAGGCAGAACAATGAATGTCTTCTGAAGCAAATTGATACATTTGTGTAAAAGATAAATCGATAAATAATACATTACTTTTTCAAAAGCACTTCCTGCCAGCAGTTGACGCATCAATTAGCTGTTGCATGATACAAACGAGTTCAGGCGTATGCGGCCATTTCAAACAGCATCAGAGCCCTGGATGGAAGCACCGATTTAAAGTTGAAAACGTTTTAATTATTAACTTTTTTTCTTACATAAATGTATTGATTTGCTTCAGAAGACATTCATTGATCAACTGGAGTTGCATGGATTACTTTTGTGCAGCCTAAATGTGACTTTTGGACAGACAAATTGCTGGTACCTGTGTACTTTCATTATAAGGACCTGACAGAGCTCTATCGTTTAAAATTCTTAATTAGTGTTTTGCTGAAGAAAGAAAGTCATACACATCTGGGATGGCATCAGGGTGAGTGAATAATGAGAGAATAAAAATTTTGGGGTGAATTATTCCTTTAATATCATGCAGTAAAACACTGACAGTGTGAAAATACATCCATATGCTGTTTTTCACACAGTTTATCAAAGTCTGTTTGATATAGATTAATTAACAAAATGTTGAACAACATTGCAAAATATAGGTTATCAATAGTTGTTTACTTCTGGATTGGGTTCACATCAACCATGAACGCTACTTTTCAAATGAACTCTTGTTTCTTTGATTTCTTACCTCTCTACTCTTCTTTTCCAGCCATCATGTGCTGCCCTACCTTTATATTGTTGTTCTTGGCAAATACATTTAACAAATACTTTGTCGGGTAGTTCAAAGTATAGTTCACCAAAAAATATTTGAATACTCAATCGTATGCACCAAGCCCATATTAATTTCTCTCTTCCGTAGGACACAAAATTTGATTTTAGGCCAAATGTTAGTCCCAGTCACCATTCTCTTTCATTCATCTTTTTTTCCATACAAGAAAAGTGAATGGTGTTTGAGACAAACATTTAGCCTAACATCTCCTTTTGATTTCCACGGATGAAAGAAAGCCCTATGGGTTTGCAAAAAACATGAAAGTGAGTAAGTGATGACATAATTTTCATTTTGGGGTCAACAACTCCTTTAAAATGTAAATGGTATCCCTTTAACAAGTCACTGCTCTCCAGTTTAAAGTTGACAAAATGCAATTACAGTAAAGTTAATAGAAGAAAATCCTGAAAATTGTGGACCTTGCTGCTAAATCAGTAATAATGTTTATTGAATATAGATGATATGTACAATAAAGATATATATATAATAAGTTGATATTTTGAATATTATGCATGTATATTATTAATAATAAAGGATCTATATTATATAAGTCATTACACAGACCTACTAATTATTAAAATGACTGATTCACAAGACTGAGATGGAGATGAGATGTGTATCAGGTGTTCTGGTAGCATTAAACACAAATCATTTTTGACATTTTTGCCTTTGTTGTCAAAGGTGCTGTAATATGAGCAAGCACCACAATGTCACGAGGCAAAATTAGATCACTCCAATAGACCTTATTCACGCTAGTGCCATCTTTGATTTTTAATGGGAATGACAAAGAGGCTATGAGGGATAAACCATCTCTTCAATGACACGGATGCTATAAAGCTGTTTAACGCTTAATCTGATTTTCCACAACTCATGTTGTCTGGAGTTCTTTGTATTCTGAATGTTCTTTGACAGATATTTGATCAATGTTTTGTCTGCGGAATGATCCAAAAACAGTTTAAACTTCAGCACAGACCATTGAAGAGACTGTAAGTCTATCCCTCACAGCCCAAAGATGGTGCTAGTGTGAATAAGGTCTATGTTATGCTCTTGCAATGTAGACAGCTTTGTTAATTATAAACAGGAGCAATTGTTTTATCGCGTTGCACACTTTGAGAGACACGGTATAGCAATGTGCTTCATTGGCTCACTGCGTGCTCGTCAAGCGTCCAATGAGCTGCAGAATGATATGTGTGTTCATGCGCACGAGAGAGAGATGAAGTAATATTATTATTTTTATATTCCGTCTTTTTTTTATTTTATTTTTTACATAAAAATATTTGAAGGATTTTTCACACTGCACCCCTGATCTCGACAGATGGCACCTCGGTTGGGCAACGCTGAACTAACTGATGTAGTAATTGACATGATAAATTCATATTTCTTTTGACACAATAAATTCATGTTTTCAGGATGCATTTTGGGGTCTGGTTCAGATTTGTGAGAAGTATCTCCCTGGATACTACAGCGCAGGCCTGGTAAGACCTCTCAATGTTTCCTTAATAGAAGAAACAAGATGTTTAAGATCTAGCTGAAATTGTCAGTAGAAGTTTACTTCTTTATTGCATGTATGATTTGAAGATCCAACAACAACTGCACATTGTGAATAGCATTATATAGGGTCTACACTTTACAACCACTCAATAAAACCTAGGTGTTGAACCACGACTATACATAACTACATAGTTCGGGTAATAGAAAACATATCTGCATTGCTCCAACACATTCTCTGGTTCTTAAGTAATGGGTACATTTCATTGTTCCACATAGTTGACATTCTTTTCATAGCATTCATTCCTGAAGTTCTTTGATTTTAGTCGGCCAACATTGAGTGAAGTTTCTGAGTCAAAATGTATCATAGGTTGTAGTAAAATCAAAACAAAGCTTCTTTTGAAGGTGATACAAGCAGAGCAAAAGTATAGTAAATCAAGAAGTCCCTGTTGGCTCTTTGACTTTCCAAACCACACATTTCATTTATATCTAATCTATGATCCTTCGCACCTTCTAATATCTCTGAAAGTTGAATTGCTGCTGTAGGGTTAAAAAAAACTGCCTGATAGACCTGCCGGAGTTAAATAATCAAAAAAAGACTATTTACTCAATGAGAAACAAAACATCATCTTAATAAAATGTTGTTCTTGTGTATAATTAGGAGGCCATACAGTTGGATGGGGAGATCTTAAATGCATTATTAAAACGTGTGAGCCCTGTGGCATATCGGCACCTTGAGAAGCACAAGATTGAGCCCATCCTTTACATGACGGAGTGGTTAATGTGTGCATTTTCCAGAACTCTACCCTGGCCCTCTGTGCTTCGAGTGTGGGACATGTTTTTGTGTGATGGTGAGATCCCCTACAAGTGCTACCTCAAACACACATAGATTTATGTTGTCTTCTTTCTGACAGTATATCTCAAATGTTCTTTGCCCTTTAATAGGTGTGAAGATAATATTCCGTGTTGGGCTGGTGTTGCTGAGGGGCATGCTGGGATCTCGGGAGAAACTGAAAGCTTGTCCTGGTCAATATGAGACTATGGAGCTTCTCAGAGCTCTGGAGCCACAATACATGCAGGAGAGCTTTCTCGTACATCAGGTAGCACACACTTTCAAACTGTTGTTACTTCATTGGTTTATCCTGTTTTCCATTCAAAGTATGATGTGGGATTTTCCTAACTGATCCTGTTGCTCGAGGCTTGGAAAATTATGTATAAAGAAACAGATTGTAGCATTTGTTTGCAGATGTACAAATATCAACAAATTCAATGATAATTTACAAATGTTTGCCAGACAGATTTTATCATCATATCAAATTTTCACTCATTTGCCGCTTTTCCACCAACAAACCGAACGGTTACCATTATTGAATTGTGCCGTTCTGTATCGATTGGTGCTTGTTTGCATGCTTATGGTTTCTTTTGCAATTGTGGTACTGCGAAATCAGGATTAGACTGACAAGGCAACTCATGAGTCACCACGTCAGTAAAGCCATTCCTCAGGACAGTAAGGTATGCTAACCATGCTGAGAAATCTTGGCCGGGAACAGATTTTAATTGTACCAAATTGTGGTAAGGGGAAATGCTACTGGAACTGGTATTCACAATGCTCAGAACTGTTTATTCCGATGGTGGAAAAGAGGCTATTGGTGAATTTTATTTGCTTTAAATGGATTCTATTTACATTATTCTGGGTACGCCATGTTCACATGACCGCATATAACTGTGTAACAAGTCACAATTTACCAAGTTGAAAGTGCTTTTATACAAGTAGGAGGTTGGAAATTTTGGCAATCCCAGTTGAATGGAACGCAACATTACACAGTCAGTACGCTTACCTGAACAGCTATAATCGAGCTACAGCTGTTTTTTGTGAAGTCAAGATACAGTCTTCATTGATCTGTCCAAGATAACTGACACAATGTTTTCGGGATGGGAATTGCCACAGACCTCCCGAAAGATATTTAGTTGCTGTTTCAACATATATTGTGATTTTTAAAGTATTGTGATTGTTTAAGTGTTGGGGTTTGATGTTACAATATATTTAGCTGTGTTAACCTTTTTTCTTTGAAAGAGATATTAATTGTGTCTGACTTTGACATGACATAAGAATTTGTAGGTAAAAGATAGGGATGTGCAAAACTACCAGTTAACATAAATCTACTACTCAGTGCATTGTCTGAGCTATTAGTCGGTGTAACACAACCCATGTATAATAATGATGCTGCATTATGTCCATGTGACCCTGATCAGATGCATTTCATAGGGATATATATATGTATGCTAAGCTCAGCCCTTTAACAGTGTAACTAATGAATATTCAACAAATAAGTAGGCTAAATAAGTTGAACCTTGTATCCCACAAAACTAAGAAAGTAAGAAAAGTTCAAAACAAGAAACGCCCCAATACAGAGCAGAACAAAATCGCATCCCGGAAGCAGCATGGTGTGCTTCAATGTAACCGGAGTGCTTGGAGTCACAGGGCGCACCTTGCTACGGATTCAAACGTTAGACTGTTAGATTAAAAATATTGTGGGGATAACATGTATTTTATGGCATTCAACAGTTTGAAGAACCTTTTATTTATTAAGCAACTGTTCATTAAGACAATGTCAGACAGAATCTGCTCAATGACTCCAGACAATTATTGTCCACAACACCTCACAAATAAACCTGTGAATTATACGTAATGAATGGAAAATTTACTTTAGCAGATGATTTAACATCCTACAGTGACTATTAAAACGTTTTATTTAATGCAGTTTGTACACTTGTACACAAGTGGCGCTTTAATGGCTGTAGCAGCGGTGCATTACTGTGAAGTATTAAAGTGAAGAATTGAAGAGATGAAACTTCATGGAGAGAAAACCTGTTTTCCTGAAACTCAGCTCAAATATAGATTCTATATCTCATTGTATTTGCATATTAAGCTAAACATGTACTTTTTTAATTAAGTTAAAAATATATTTTTAATCAGGGAGACAATTTATAGTACGATTGTCTAAAGAATCACAATTTTTAAAAGAATAATTTTTAATCCACCCTTACAATACGTTTTCAAATATTTTAAGGAAAGACGACAGATACACCGGATATAAATAAACATTGCTCGTCACTTGTCTTTAGCATGCGTGTGCACAATGCCAAGGCCGGAGGTTTTGATTACAGTGTGTACATGCTGGATGAAGCCAAGCTACAATCGCATTATCTAGGTCTGTTTATATGACATTGCATAAATCAGAATAAAGTGTTAACATTACATTTTAAATAGATGACTTCACACAGTCAGTGTTTGGGATTGACAACCGCATTTACTAATGTCTCGTTGTTGCATACTGTATGTATGAACGAACAACCGAAGTCAAGACCGTATTCTAACAGCTGAAACCATAGTGTCAGTGACTAAATGAAATATAAAAGATGACATCCATAACACCGGCATGTCTAATCACAACTGATGCAGCGTTATTTAATAATAAGTCCAATTGATGTGCTAGTCAAACAATCGGATCTTAATTAACAAGATGGCTGCTTTGAATGTTTTTTAACCGAGTGTAGAGCTTAGCATTTGTTTCGGGTGGCTCACATCCGTGAGCAGCTCCGGGTGGAAGACAGCAGCTGGATCTTCGGATGACACACAGCTTAAATCTCCATCTCCGTGAGTTAACGAAACCCCTTATGATTAACACAAGACGCTCTTGTACCATGCATCGTGGCTCTCTCACATTGTAAGACATGACAGACAACTAGTTGTCCATTATGATTCCGTTCACACAGCACAGGTTTGCCGAAAATGCAGTTTTGAGTCCTGAAAATTTGCGGGTGTCAGTTCGGTTATAGAATGCGGTTGTCACTGTCATAAATAACCGACCTGTGTACCGTAATTAGCACTCAAATACAGGACTGACTGCCATATTCTGCTGCTGTTTGAACATGGCCATTTATTTAGTTCGAAACATTTAGTGTTAGAAATGTACTGGCTGATCATGACATTGTTATTGGGTGTGGTATTAGGCTAGATAACCTTGACGATTATGTTTAACTTCTCCAAACACAGGTGTTAGAGCTGCCCATATCTGCTCGGGATGTCGAGCGAGAGCAGCGTGTACAGCTTAAGCGCTGGCGGAAAACTCACGGCGAGCTCAGCTACAAGTCCTCTCCCAGATTGCACGGTGCGCAAGCCATCATGACTGCTGAGCCTCACACCCGCAAAGACCTTCACCAGCAACCCACCATCATCATCCAGAATCCTCTGCCCTCAGACACTAACCCTGAATTCACCCGCATCAAGAAAAGAGGCACTATCCGAAAAGCCCCTGTCCCTAATCTAGATGTCCCAAACCCTTACGCCTTACCTACAGACCACAAACTGGCCCCTCCAGCCCCTCTCAATAATCAATCTGAGCTGCAACCAAAAGAAACTGCCCAACACCTGCAGACACCATCAAACAATCTGCACAAAGAACATCCACCTCCATCACTACAGCAAATCTCACTTACTACACCAGAAATGACACCAGCTGGGAAGGCAGTAGCTCCCATTGAGAAACCCTCACAGTCTCCCCAAGATCCTTCCCTCAATAAGCCTCCTTTGGTCCCAACCTTACATCTGTCTCAAGCACCACAACCCCAGCCATCTCCAAGTCTCTCTCGCACCCCACCACCTCCCCAAACTTCACCAGACCCCGAACCTGTACACCCGACCCCGATCCCTATTTCTTCAAGCCCTGCTCTAGAACCAGTTCCTCATCTTAAAGACTCACCCTCAACCAATACCAACAACTCAGCCCATCTTACGGATCATCCACCCACTACAGACTCAACTCCGCTTCTCTCAGATGATACACCTGTGATTGAGGACTCTGTTGCAGCTCTCAAAGTTCCCAGTTTACGTAACTCATGTGAGAGTGTGGGTTCTGAGGACACTTACCTGTAGCTCTCGATTACCAAAATATATTCAAAGAGGACGTTCAGGGAGAATTCAGGATTGGGAACCAACGAAAGCTTTTCGACTATGGCAATAAAGGACGAGTGCAAGATGGAGGAAAATTATGAATGTATTTTGATGTTTTGAATTAATGACTTTAGGTTTGAGTGAGAATTTGGGTTTTTTACCTCATCACTAAAATTTACCTTCAATGTTTGGAATCAATAAACTATTGGTGTGAAGATTTCGGAAACAATATCTTAATCATAAAAGGAGGGACCGAATAGCGAAAAGACCTCCAAGTCTTTACTTGCTGTTATCTCCAATTAAACAAACAACCTATTGTGTAAGTGCTGTTTCATTATGGACTGCACAATCCACAGTCTATGCAGAACATTCCTCAAAAAGATAGGAAACGTACTAGAAATTGAAGCAAAATAATCTGTGTTTGCATTATTCTTCCATCAGTATCAATCATAAGCAGAGCAGATTTTATAATCACATATGTTTGGGTAGTATCTCAGTTACTGTGTTATTCGCCGTTTAACCATATTAGGTCATTATGTTACAGTTGTTTGTTCTTTAATTAAATTTCAAGCCTAACAGTCTTACATTTATAACTTCTTTTTTACCACTATTACTGGAGTCTAAATGTTTGTTTGTCAACTTGCAGCCTCAATATAGTTTTAACACATAATTTATGATGCTATAATGAGCAAAGGAGCATTGCATTTTTCAACATCATGTTTATTATAAATGGCTGCACACAAATGTGGAGATACAAAATAAGAGGGATATTTAATACGGGAAGCACCTGACTTGTTACACCAGAAAACAACTTTCAAGTTGCAAGATTTAATCTAAATCTTTAATTTGTATAAGGCTATAGGCTATGCAATAGACATGATGTTGAAAAGTATTGCAGTGCCCCTTTAAAGCGTCAGAAGTATTTATTGTTTTGCTTGACTGTACACCTATTCCATCTTAGGCCATCAGATGGCGCGTTTTCCTTACAAATGATCGATTTCAATTACTGACCTGAAGTAAACCTGTAACATTTGGGAGTTTATTTACATGCATGCTTATTTATACAAAACAAACATATGTGAAGAGAGGTATGTTACAAAAGTTGCTGTTTTGGTCATGGACACTTGGTCAAATGTTATTGGAAGTTGTTTTTTGTTTTTTTTCTCAATTTATTAATATCTTCAACATTATGACACTATTACGAGGTTTTCATCTGCAATGTAATAGTGTTTTCTTTTGAAGTCATGGGATCACGTGTGATTTATTTTTTTCCATGTGTGCTTAAAACTGACTTTGGCAAAAGCTTTAAAGTTTCACTTCGATTTGTATTTTTAATAACATATTCTTAACAACTGATTCTCGCCGTATGTAGATTTTGTACAAATAAAAGTGCTTATAATCAGACCGTTTGAATGTGTTTAATTGTGTCTTTTTTGCATTTCACTGGTAGGAAGACGAGACACTTCCTACAGAGTCACAGGACGTGTGTGTTTTCTGTCACCGCTGTGCTTTAATTACCGCAAAGGAAAGCCATCAAAGAGGCTGTGTAAACCGAAACCGTAACGCTCAGTGCTCGGTCATACAAATTAGTGGCAAATTAGAAAGCGCTTTACTTTTTCTATTAGAGGCCTAAACCCTTGTCTCTGTTCACTATAATTAGCAGCGACAACTGCCTGCCTGAGGTCAAACAAAAGCTTTATATTAATTGCTTCTGTAAGACGCACTGTTCAACTCTTTTCGCACTTCCTAAAGTAAAGTCCTCAGCAGACACCTGCCGCCGATTCTTACTTTTACCAACAAAAAAAACTTTTTAAGAGACAATAAATTACATGGTTTCCTTCGTTTATATTTTCAGACGGAGAATTTGAATAGCTGTTAAACTGCTCATATTTGTATCTACAGGCCTTATTTAGGTTTTGGGCGGGAATGAAAACGAGGCTGTCCTTTCAATGGTGTACACTGTTGTTTAAAGGGACAGTTCACCGAAAATAAAAATTCTCTCGTCATTTACCCACCCTCCTGCCATCCCAGTATTAATGTCTTTTTTTTCTGCAGAACACATATTAAGATTTTTAGAACAATATTTCAGCTCTGTAGGTCCATACAATGCAAGTGAATGGTGACGGAACTTTGAAGCTCCAAAAAGCACATAAAGGCAGAATAAAAGCTATACAGACGACTCCAGTGGTTTAATTAATGTCTTCAGAATTTAAATGATAAGTGTGGGTGAGACATAGATAATATCGCTTCTTAAGATTCAGATATAACAACTGGAGTCATATAGATTACTTTTATGCTGCCTTTATGTGCATTTTGGAGCTTCAAAGATCTGAACACCATTCACTTTCATTTTGAGGACCAACAGAGCTGAGATATTCTTCTAAAAAATCTTTGTGTCCAACAGAAGAAAGTTGTACGAGTTTGAAAGGGCATGAGGGTGAGTAAATGATGAGGTAATTTTCAACTTTGGGTGAATTAATCTATAAACATGGCATTACTCTGAATAAGGTCTGTATCTAAAGGCTTGATAGATAGAGGCCTCATAAATAACTCTGCCCATTTAAATATGCAGTCGTCTGTTCAGTTAATTTACAGTGTTATGACACCTATAGTGCCAGTAAATCTTCTCTCTGCAGGTGGACAAACTGCACAGGTTAATACTTAATATTAATTCAGTTGCAATCTCCTAAATCGGGTGCATTGTTCAGGGGTTCTTCTCAAACTCTTGGACTTTCTTTAAATGCAGTGTTTCTTGGGACCATGTTGATATTGTCAATGTTGTTTATATTGTTTATCTTTACAATGTATATAAGCTCTATTTTCATGGCATTCAAGCTACTGATTTTCTACTGTCTCTGTGTGTGAATTAAAACACATATAAGACATTCTTGGTCAACAAGAATGGAACCAAAAACTGCTAATATAATGTTTGATATACATGTCCTTAAAACTCTGTAGCCGAAGTATTACTTTCCATAACTCATTGCCCAAAACTTTCTGAGGCACAAATTCAGAGGTCCTATTGAAACACAAGACACCCGTCTGTGGGTTATTGTTATCAGTTCCTTTCAAATAAATACAGCACTTCAGGCTTGATTTGAACAATAATCAAGAGTCTCACGGGTGCAAAACGTTTACAAAATGTTGTTTGAAAATGAGTGGTGTAAAGCTAAATATTGCACAGAAAAGCTATAGCTATACACCATATGCATATTTAGCCTTATTGAAAACTATTTTGTAAATCTAGATTTCCAAAGATTAATAAAATTTATTTACATAATCCAGCATGATAAGGAAATAATAACTTTTGTAACTAGATTCAATGTATCATTAAAGTGTCATTACAGTCATTAGATAAAACTAAGAAGTCACTCTTCAGAATATGTTCTTTTTGAGAATTCACTGTCTTCAAGGTTTTAAATTCATTTAATTAATTTTTTATTATTGAGTGTTGTTATATAACATAATTGACTTGAAATGTGATTGTTTAGAGTGTGGTTTTACTTGCTGGTGATTTTAAGCAATTTTTCATGGGATGACACTTATTTCCCCCCAAGGTGGTACAGGTTGCTGCCTGTGCAAATAGACAGACATGCCTCAGGATAATACCACATATTTCTTAGGCCCGGACTATATCAAATGTTCCTAATGTTCACAGGCACCTAAGAACTCTATTTTTTTGCATAGGTCTATTTGCTACATAGATATAGAGAAGACCACGGCAAGATGGCATCTATGGGGCTTCAGTAAACATTAAATATCATGAGAAATCTTGGCACAAAAAAGATCATAATATTTTTATCTGCCACTGATTTTCCTTTTTGGGGTGTCCTCAACCGAGACTGCTAAATGTTTCTCTCAAGCTTTTGAAAGAATTATAGATGAATTTCGCTTCCTATGAGATGGAGATTATAATACATTCCATTGAGGATGTTTTTCCATTCTATTTCCAAATTGGTTAACCTCTGAAGTTAAACTGCCATTATATATTTAATTCTTCTCTTCATTGTTGATGAGGATGTGTACTTCTGAGAAGATTTAATGGGAGAGTGTTGGATTTTTAGCTGTCTGCGTTTGATAAGAATGTTGTAGATAGACTGAAAGTCCAGGAAGTTAGGAGTTTAGACTGTCCTGTAATATGTAGCTTGTCTTTAAACTATTCCTCAGTGTAATAAAGAGTCGAGTTCAAATTTCTTTCTACAAGCACTACTGTAATAAACGTTAGCATGAGACTTGTGGGTTGAGTTGTCACAGCATGCTGCTTCTGGACTCTGACATCAAAGTCTGTCTGTGTCAGATAAGAGTAGTGAAAATCTCCTGAATAATTTGTCAGGCAATTTTATCCAATGTGTCTTATAGCTCATTCAAAGAAACAACTTATCACTATGTGTGAATCGAATCCACAACATTGGCATAATAGTGCCATGCTTTACCAGTTGAGATACAGAAACACAATTTATCAACACAATAGGCTTTTAGATAATGCCACCAAACATAAGGCATATAACACATAAGGCAAATAACACCAAAGGTAAGGCATAGGGCTGTTTTTTTTTTGTTGTTGTTGTTGAAAGTCAAAGCAATTAAAATGAATTGATTTTAGCAACAGATCAATATTTAAGTCTCCACATAAATCTCAATTTGTGACAAGCCCTGACCAATATTCACAAAGAATGTGAAAAAAAGGATATGGAATTAAAAAAAAAAAAAAAAAAGGACTTAAATATTGACCTGTTTTTCACTCACACCTATCATATCACTTCTGAAGACATGGATTAAAACACTGGAGTCGTATGGATTATTTTATGCTGCCTCTATGTGATTTTTGGAGCTTCAAAGTTCTGACCATCATTAACTTGCATTGTATGGACCTACAGAGCTGAAATATTCTTCTTAAAATCTTTGTTTGTGTTCTGAAGAAAACAGAAAGTCCTTCACATCTGGGATGGTATGAGGGTCAGTAAATGATGAGAGAATTTTCATATTAGGGTGAACTGTCCCTTTAAACCATCATTAAAACAGTGACCAAGTCACTAATCTTGAATATTTGGTAACATCATTGCTCCAAAATGTTTTTTTTTTTATTTAAAGCAGATTGTTATCATTTAACAATCCAGAACAAAAAGGGTTTTCCCAGACTTCCCTTTATCCTCTTAACATGATCCTGTTTCCTTTGTCTTCCAGCTTGTTTGGCTGTATATGATTTTAGCCAGATTTACTGCTTTCAGATTCTGGGTGAATATCCGACATGTGTGCATTGTGCATAAGAGTGTGCGCACGTGTATATGTTTGTCAGAGTGCAGTGAAAGTGTAAGAGCACTACATACACAATCTGTGTCCTGTAGGATATGAAGCAATTGTCTCTTTTCCTTTTTCTAACTTTTACCAGTATGACACAAATTGTGCCCCTTTTTCCTCTGTGTGTGTGTGTGTTTAAACAGTAGGAAGGTCCTAGTCGTCTCCTGTGTGAAAACAAGCTGGCAGAAAGATGTCCTCCGGTTACATCAAAGTAAACATGCACACAAGAGAGGAAGTAAGCATGGTCCTGCTGGGGTCAAAGGTCACCCCAGTGGCATTGTTAATGAGCAAGAGCGGATACTGAGTGGGCTGTAACAAAAACAGAGAGTCATGAGCATTTGTGCATATGTATTAATAAATCTAGCGACCTGTGAGAAGAGGAAATTGGCAGATGCTCTAAATCTGACTGCTGTTATTGACAAGCCAAAATGTTCCTTCCAAATTAGCTCCTCTTCTTAAAGATGTTTTTGTTTTAAAAAATGGCTTGCTACAAAACATCCTGTCATTGTCTGTTTTTTTGGGAAGGTGAGTTAAGCAATATGGGTTGGTTTACTGTAGGGGATAGTATCTAATGAACAGGTGATACCCACAATTTCCCTAAGACACTGATGATGCATTGTTTTAAGTTCCTGTCAAGATATTTCCTTTGTTTTTTTTTATGAAGCATCCGTGTTTGATTTAAATTGATGGATGCACACAGGGGTGTAGATTTCGGGGGAACGTGGGGGATGTATTAATCAAAACAAGCAGGTACAACCACCCAATATTTATATAATGATCAATGGAAACATGTAACTGCTTCACGCTGTAACCCACCACCCCCACCCCCCGATGTTCAAGACAAATCTATGCTCTTGGATGAACATGTCAACGTTTGAGTGTTAGTCAGGTTTTGCTCTTTATGATGAAAACATTCCCACAATCTAAACGTGCTTAATAAAGGGACTAAAGTTTAAAAATCCCAAAAGGTTTCAGTAAGGGGTAGCTGTAGTGTTAGCGTGTAACAATATACTTTGCTTTATAAAAAATAAAAACATTAGAGTCAGTGGGAAGTCCCCACCAGATTTAAACATGGTATTGAAACGTGTGTGTATAATACTAGGTTTAATCGTGTTTTCTGTTAGCATCCTTCCCACACTCTCAAAATCGTTATATTTATTTTCTTTCTGGCAGATGCACTGATCCGATAAATCATGTTGCTTAATAATCTGTACTTCTTTCCTTCCGTTATAATCAGATTCTCTACAAAACCTGATACCTCATTTTTCCTCCACTAATTACAGGCATATGCCACTGAAGACCTCTGTGCTTTTTCCCTTGATTGACTGCAGGGGTCCTGCATTTGTTTGTTTGTGTGTGTGTGCGTGTGTGTATGTGTGTGTGTGTGTGTGTGTGTGTGTGTGTGTGTGTGTGTGAGCGTGTATTTATCACTTTGTGGAGACCAAATGTCCCCATAAGGATAGTAAAACCCGAAATTTTTGACCTTGTGGGGACATTTTGTCGGTCCCCATGAGGAAAACAGCTTATAAATCATACCAAATTATGTATTTTGAAAATGTAAAAATGCAGAAAGTTTTCTGTGAGGGTTAGGTTTAGGGGTAGGGTTAGGTTTAGGGGATAGAATATAAAGTTTGTACAGTATAAAAACCATTATGTCTATGGAAAGTCCCCATAAAACATGGAAACACAACATGTGTGTGTGTGTGTGTGTATTTTCAGTTGCATTGAGGTCAGCTGAACATAAAGCTTTATCACACACTTCTAAACTCAGTCACATATCATGCTTTCCCAAAATTGCAATCAACAGAAAATATTTCTTTGATGCCAATCAGTAGAGTGCCATTTCCCTTTTGCTACCAAAATTAATTGTGCTACATACTCACACAGACAAACACACACACACACACACACACACACACACACACACACACACACACACACACATATTTGTGTGTTATGTGATACTTGAGGGTTTTATCTCTGTCAGTTGGAAGCCGTTATCACCAGAGGAAAAATCCCATTGCACTCTTAAGCATGCAGCTTTAACCATGAGGAAGGGGGAAACATAGCAAGATAATCTCGCGCAACTATGCATGTGCGAAAGAGTTTGTGGCTATGAGCGTAACTCAACTTAGATGTCAGGTTTTGTGCAGTTCAGGTTTGCACAGATGTTTATATGGCAGCGAGCCAGGTCTGTGATGTCATGGGAGAAGCCCCCACACTCCCCTAGAAAGTTAGATAAAACAGAAAGATTAGAAAAACTGGAGGTTAAGGAAAAAAGAGGAGGAAATATTTGATAAGGGACAAACCTTTTTTAAATGTTATATGGGTTTACGTTAAATGCCAGCTGTTTTGGCATTCCAAATGTCTGTATGTAAGCGGTCTTTTCTATAAACCTACCGCCACAATGCTGGGGTGTTATAGGTGGTTGCCAGGCTTTTGGAACTGTATACGATTGTTTAGGTGTTCTGAATGTTTTTTATAGTGTTGCTATGGAGTTCTGATGAAGACCTGGAAAAAAGTTTTTAAGTCATTTTAATGTTACCTTTATTTAACAACAAGGAAAAGGTTTAATGTGTTAATTTTAATTAACATCAAACTCTAGGACATGAAAGTGCTCAAAGTGGGCGAGTTATGTGCAAAAACTTTATTCTTGGGGTTGTTCTTTGGAAAAAAATATACCATACAATATATTCATATGTATGTACTGTATCTTATAATTAGGTTTTGTATCTTGGATGGTTTGAAGAATGTTTTTTGATTGAGAGAAGGTTACTATAGTTTGGGATTACACACAATTGTTTGTACTGTTTTCATAATCCTAAACAAGCCTTTAGGGCTCAACTGTGCCATTAAATTCTTCCAGCGGAGTATAATTTGTAGTGGAATTGTATTACTTTGTGCTTTTGAGTGAGTTTTTCTTATAATTAGGGTGTACGAACTGTGTAATAGAAGAGTTGGAGTGTATTGGGTGTGGAGGGTGTAATGGGGCGCCTCCTCTAGGAAGTCAAGGGTTGGGGTATGAGCACGGGAACAAAGGTGAACAACACTTGATTGGAGAAAAAAGGGGCTCTACCCATTCTCAATACATCTGATTTTCAAGTAGTCCAATAAGGGTTTATTTGAGTCTATTAGCACTAAAGATCAGCGAATGTGGAGAGGACACTGAAAAACTCGTTTAATATGTAAACGAACAATGTAGTGAGTTTGCTTGTTTACTGTCCACATTAAGCGCAATGTGAAAAACATTTCATCCACTTTTAAATCGAAAATGTTTCCTTAATTTCTCTTTTATTCTTTAAAGTTAATTTGTTTTTTGTTTTAGTTTTTTGTTTTTTATAAAACAGCACAGCCGAAATAATTATATGACTGATTATGAGATAATAAAATATAACACAGTAGCCTGGCCATGTCTCTGACCAATTTACCTTTATAATATTAATTTAAAGGTATAGTTCTCCCAGAAATGAAAATGCTCTCATTTACACACGCTCATGCCATCCCAGATGTATACAGAACAAAAACAAAGATTTTTTGAAGAATATCTCAGCTCTGTGAATGGTGGCCAAAAATAAAGATCAGCTCTGTAAAGCACATAAAGGCAGCATAAAAGTAATCTATAAGACTCCAGTGGTTAAATCCATGCCTTCAGAAGTGATATGATAGGTGTGGATGAGAAAAGATATTTAATTCAATATTTAATGCCTTTTTTTTTTACTATAAATCTCCACCTTTGACCAGCCACAACCTGTACGTGCCAATATGCACGAATAATGCAAATCGCCAAAAAACGAAAGAAGAATGTGAAAGTGAAAGTCAAGATTAATAGTAAAGAAGGATTTAAATATTGATCTGTTTCTTACCCACACCTTTCATTTTGTTTCTGAAGACACAGCTTTAACCACTGGAGTCGTATGGATTACTTTTATGCTGCCTTTATGTGCTTTTTGGACCTTCAAAATTCTGGCCACCATTCCCTTACATTGTAAGGACCTACAGAGCTGAAATATTCTTCTAAAAATCTGCATTTGTGTTTAGCAGAAGAAAGAAAGTCATACACATCTGGGATGTCATGCAAGTAAATGAAGAAATAATGTTCATTTTTGGGTGAACTAGGCTATTCCTTAAAAATCTCCTCTATCCTTCTTTTCAACCCTGCTCCTCTCTCTCTCTCTCTCTCTCTCTCTCTCTCTCTCTCTCTCTCTCTCTCTCTCTCTCTTTTTTTCTCTCTCTCACTCCTTCACTCTTTCACACTCCTTTTCTCTTTCTTTCTGGACTTGTGCCCAACAGAAATGGGTCCCTAATGCACAGGGTATGGGGACCGCCTGGGAAGAGGTAGTAGCTCATGTTGTGTGTAGAGAAACAGACACATGCGGTGTTGTGTGTTGACAGACTGTTAATTTTTGACTCTGGCTCTGTGTGTGGTCATAGAGCAACTGGCGTGGTCTGTCTGTATGTGAGTGTATGGCTGAGTGCTGGTTTAATTTGCATAATTTCATAAGAGATCATTAACACATCATCATCATGACCATTCAGTCACTTTTCACACACATAAACCTCGCCCTGCAGGAGTAGACTGTCAGAGGGAGAGAAAGGGAGGGCTCACAGATGTGTTTGGGTTTGTCTTAGGGGCTCCATTTTCTGACCTCCTATTACAAATTACCGTACAGGTGAGGGGTCAAATACAAGAGAAAAGAATTCAGAATCTCTGTGTGTGTTTATGTTGTTGTGATGACCCCATAAGCTGCAGTCATTGTGCTCTGCTCCAAACTGAACATTGTGGCAGAGTTGAGGCCAATCTGCTTAAATTTGTATTTTTTTCATAAGTAATGCTGTATCAGTGACACAATGTATTACAAATAATTTTATGTTTAAATCAAAACAATATGTTGGGACGGAGAAATAATTTAGAAATAGAATACCTGGAAAGAAATAAGTGTTGCTGAGCAACGCTGCTGAGTAATTAATTCCACACCCGCAACAACACGAGGGAAGACACCAAACAAACCAGGGCTGAATCCTTCCATGACATTGTTTGGTTACAGCAGCCTTCATTTTGATCCAAAACTGTACGACTTTCATTCTTTTGTGAAAAACAAAAAGAGTTGAACAGAATGTCTTGGCTGATCTTTTCCATACAATGAAAGCAGACAGTAAGCAAGGGGTGTTAAGATAAAAAGGGACATAAAAGTACCATAAAGTCATAACAGTAGTCAGTTTGACTTATGCACTATATTCCAAGTCTTCTAAAAAGATTTAAGTGAGGAAAAGATTGAAATGTTGATGGCATTGCAATATGAGCACACAGGAAATCAACATGTTGCTACCTAATGTTCCACTGCCCTGATATCAACCCCATTCTGCCGAGTTACTGACAAGCATCATCCACACATAATATATTTTTGCATTAATTAATATTATTTATATTATGATAGGACGTTGCATGAGCAACCTCTGAGACATGGGTTCTCGTCCCATGGAAACCAGGAGGTAATCGTGTTCACATAAGCAATAGTGAGCACAATTCAAAGATTGTATTTTCATCCTAAAATTACATTTTCACTCTACTAATGCTTAGGTTTAGTGTTGGGGTTTGGGTTAAGGCATATGGTTAATAAAATATGTATTCCTGTTGACTGTATTATGTCATTTGCAACTTAAAACAACTCACTAATTGCGCCACTCTGTGGACATTTTACTGGGAAATGGAACACATGCCCAAACATACATTCAACAAAACTTCGAGCTTCGGTCTCTGGGGTCAGTTGTTTGAATTTCGGTAATAACGGACCAATTTCAGTTGAAGAACTTTCTAACAACTGTTGCCGAATTCCCAGTAAGACCAGTCCTGATTGATGGATTATACTTTATTTGTCCCATCGCTGGGAAATCCTTCTTAGACCCTCGTGTTACAATACATTTTTTACAATCATCACATGTAGCATACATCTATGATACAATTTATATCCCCACTATACAATTCATTCTCCCTCCCCCACATGTAACAAAACAAATTCCTGTTATTTTTTGTAAGATATATATATATACAGTGCATTCAGAAAGTATTCAGATATCCCCTTCATTTTTTTTTCCACATTTTGTTATGTTGCAGCCTTATGCTAAAATGCTTTTAAATTATTTTTTTTTTTTTCTCACATCAATCTACTCTCCATGCCCTATAACGACAAAGCAAAACCCAGATTTTTTTATAACTTTGCAAATGTATTAAAAAGAAAAAACTGAAATATCATTGTAGAGCGGAGGAGGGTGGGCCGGGCTGGAACAATGCAAGCCTGGTCAATCAGCCTGATGGGGGCGCGCAAGGGATAAAGTGGCCGGTGACGACAGTTAGAGAGAGAGAGAATGACAGGCAGCTGCTCTGTGTGTTTATGTTTGTGTATTTTTCGTTTATTTCTTCATTAAACTGTTATTTATATTGTCAAGCTGGTTCTCGCCTCCTCCTTGTCCATTAACCCCTTTACAATCATATTGACATAAATATACAGACCCTTTGCTATGATACATGAAATTTAGCTCAGGTGCTTCCCCTTTCTCTGGATCATCTTTGAGATGTTTCTATACTTTGATTGAAGTCCACCATCCAATTGATTGGATTTTATTTGAAAAAGCACAGACCTGTCTATATAAGATCTCACAGCTAAAAATGCATATCAGAGTAAAAAACAAGACATGATGTCAAAGGAACTGCCTGCAGAGCTCAGAGACAGGATTGTGTCGAGGCACAGATCTGGGGAAGGCTACAAAAATATTTTAGCTGCATTGGAAGGTTCCCAAGAGGTTCCCCACAGTGGACTCCATAATTCTTAAATGAAAGAAGTTTGGAACAACCAGGACTCTTCCTAGAGCTGGCAGCCTGGTCAAACTGAGGAATCGGAGAGAAGGGCCTTGGCAAGAGAAGTGACCAAGAACCTGATGGTCACTTTGGTTGAGCTCCAGAGATCATGTGTGGAGAAACTTGCAGAAGGACAACCATCACTGCAACACTCCACCGATCTGGGCTTTATGGCAGAGTGGCCAGACGGAAGCCTCTCCTCAGTTCAAGAAAGCAAAATAAAAGCACCTAAAGGACTCTCAGACTGTGAGAAACAAGATTCTCTGGTCTGATGAAACGAAGATGGAACTATTTGGCCTCAATTCCAAGTGTCATGTCTGGAGGAAACCAGGCACCGCTCATCAATACAATCCCAACAGTGAGGCATAACGGTGGTAGCATCATGCTGTGTGGGTGTTATTCAGTGGCAGGGACTAGGGGACTGGTCAGGGTTGAAGGAAAAATGAATGCAGCAAATACAGAGATATCTTTAATGAAAACACGGTCCAGAGCACTTAAGACCTCAAACTGGGCCAAAGGTTCACCTTCTAACAGGACAATGACCCCAAGCACACAACCAAGACTACGCAAGAGTGGCTTAAGGACAACTCTGTGAAGGTCCTTGAGTGGCCCAGCCAGAGTCCGGACTTGAACCCAAACAAACATCTTTGGAGAGACCTGAAAATGGCTGTCCACCGATGGTCTCCATCCAACCAGAAAGAGCATGAGAGGATCTGCACAGAAGAATGGCAGAAAATCTCCAAATCCAGGTGTGCAAAGTTTGTCGCATCATACCCTGAAAGACTTGAGGCTGTAATCACTGCCAAAGGTGCTTCAACAATGAACTGAATTAAGGGTCTGAATAATTATGTCAATGTTATATCTTTTTAATACATTTGCAAAGTTATCAAAAATCTTTTTTTTGCTTTGTCATTATGGCGTATGGAGTAGATTGATGTTACTCCGTCAAGAGCAGTGAGTGTTTTCTCTTTTTATGGATGATTGATTACTATAAAATGACACACTAGACAGCAGCAGGTCTATTAGCTTACATTTATATTTACAAGTCTGACATTTTAATACAAATCTGCTTTTTTCTCAGCTGTTTACATTCACTTTAGACACCACTCTCTGTACCGGCATTTCGGGCATTTTGGCTGAATTTTGAAATGTATTTGACCATTCAGGTGCATTAGCGCGAGTATGTACAGCACACACACACACACACATACGCCGCCTGTCAATCAAACAGGGCACAGTTGTTACTAGATCGCATGCAAATTATTAAATGGCGTGTTCTGGATCATTGTTAACAGCAGAAAAAGAATATGAACTTCAGTCTGCTTGTCCGGTCCGGCAAGTAAAATTATTTTTCACTTGCCCCTTCAAAAATCACAAGCGTTAATATTGAACCCTGATTAAATTTAGTATTCAACATTCTCCGATAAACCATTTTTTTCTCCTGCAGTATAGCTCCTAAAGTAAATGTTTGTTGTTTTAAAGGAGTTTTAGATATTATTTTGCAAAACAAGCCAAAAAAAGTCTAATTCAAAACTAATTTTGTTCCAGTGTATAATGGGCTAAGACTACACTCTCTCACCTTGTTCACTTCGGTCCATCTTTAACTCACAAAAAACAAACTTTCTCTTCTTAATAGAGCTGCATATCACTGATTTTCTTCATAAGATACGCACAGTGAACATGACACATACATTATGATTCACTACTTCAAGAGCCATCATGTTATAATCTAGCTGCAGCAAATGCGTGCGAGTGAAGAGCGTCCCCGCGCCAGAGTGTGCATCAGCTGGAGAAAATTCAGTCTCTTCCCCGGTCACTTCTCGCAACTCATAGACACGGCACTGACCGTACAGAGAAGTGCCAGTTTCGGAGTTCATTTTCATAACCCGTTTCCTTATTATTTTAACTTTAATAAAGGGTGCTTTAAAGTTATAATGCCGGGGTGTTTCATTGTGAAACGGAACGCGGCACAATAATCGTTTTATCTCCATTTTCTTGTTTTCATAATCGTTGGAAGCCAAAACAAAATTAGTTTAATCTACAGCCCTACTGTGATGTAAAAGGCACAGCATGTCTGATTTCTGGAAACATTTAAGTAGTAATTACATTAATAGATTAATAGCATGGTTTATGTCTGGAGGAAAAACATTAAGAGCTAACATGCCAATTACCCGTGTGAACACGATGAAGTAAATGTGTGTGCTTATTTCAGTTTGCCCATTTACAAACAATAGTAACTACTAAGGATAAGATAACTTTGGCTTATACATTTAGTTAATGACTCATCTACAGATATAAACAATACATCATCATGCTGGTTTTAACATTTCTGTCTCCTATTGTTTATGGTCTCATATCTTGTCTTGTATCAGCCCTTAAACCAATAAATCATGATATGAAATATATTTGTGTTTGTGTGTGTGTGTGTGTGTGTGTGTGTGTTGTTACAGAATGAACGGAAAGGCATCTTGTGTTTAGACTTTGGTCCGGGAGGGGAGTGGTTACAGGGCTTGACCCTGCAGACTCCCCCTCCCTCCCTGTCTGTCTCCTGCTCTTTCCCCTTTCTTTCAGATGAGAGGTGGATGATGCCAAATCAGCAACAGGCAGAACTATCACAGGAAACATCTTCCATCTTAAGATGCAGGAAAGTAGCATCTCAGAGAAAGAGAGAGAGAGGGGATCCTGTAATCTTTTGCCATCTGCCTCTCTTCTGCACTGAGGATCCTAATATAAACCACCTTGAATGTCCGAGTGCAGCGATTTGTGAACGTACACAATCGCATGCAGAGAGGCTAAGCGTGCCTGCTGTGTGTCCAAATGTAATCATAATATTATCAGGAGGAATGTGCCTATTGGAAATAAAAACCAGATTAGGTCTCAATAGTTTCTCCTTGACAGCAATTATACTATATAAAGAGCAAATGCTAAATTTTGCTAGATTTTGCTAAAGTCTCTAATTTCTTTCATGTAAATCATCTTAAAGTTACAGAAAAGATCTAAAAAATGTCACACACTCAGCTCAGATTTGTAATAAAGTCTGCAATCAAAAGTCTGAGATATCAATATGAACTCAATTTGTCAAGAACAAACTATCTGAGCTATGCTATCCATATAAATTTCAAAGCTCTATAATGTTAACAATTCTATTTTTTTTTTCTATTTTTATTTCTCATAGGGAATTTTAAGAGAAATATCCTAGACAACATTGATTCTTCAATAAAACACAGCTGAGAACTCCATTATGTCTCCTGAGCCAGAAAGAGCAACTTTTGAACAAGGTGAAGGGGAAAAAAAGACGTTTTAGCAAGTCTGTTCTTGTTGTTCACTGAAACCTTCTTTAAGAGCTCGAGTTAGTTCTTTCACCCACCTGTCACACTAAAGGCATCTCATGCATTCATCAGTATAGACTTTTTATCACATTCATGGTCTCTTCCTCTGTCTTTTGCATGTTTGTGGTCCACAGGGCCTTGTCATGGTCCATTAAATCCTTACTTGGATTACAGAGCATTAAGCACTCAAATCCACACCGACACATGAACGCACAAAAGATGGCCAAAGGGAAATTATGTTGTTAGCTGACGCTTTGTTCGAACACTAGCACTACTAACACACTCACACAATGGTTAGAATAGGGAAACTCCTCACAATCTCAACTAAGATCTGGTCTGTTTACAATCCAAAAAAAAGAAAAGAAAAGCATGACAGGGGTCTGTGTGTGTGGGTCATGTTTCGCCTACATTTTGGAGACAGGAGCAAATGGCTTAATAAACATACTAAATAATGTTGTAATAAAAATGTTTAAATGCAATAAAGTTGTGTGAGGATAATGTGTAAGGGTAGGGTTAGGGGATAGAAAATATCATTAGCTTTGTGTAAAAACATTAATAATCAATGGAAAGTCTCCATCAAGATAGTAAACCCCTTCATGTTGAGACATTCAGGGGCATCCTAGTCTGGTAAAAAATATTATTATATAAATTTAGTAGAGTGTAGTTTTTGCTAAACATTAAAAAAAAGTTATTTTAGGGTGAAGGTGTGGGTTATGGTTACTCTGTAGAAATTATAGTTAGTTTTATGAAAATGCAATAGAAGTCTATGGTATGTGCAGTGTAGATGTAAACAGCTGTCTGCATTTATAGGACAAGAGTCAACTGCTTTGCTATTAGTGCATGTATGGAGACCTTTCCTCTTCCTTTTTTATAAAAAGTTGTTAAAATCTACGTAATTTGAGAAGAATTCTTCAAGTTGTTACATTTGTCTTCTGGAAACTCAAACCTTTAATGCTTACACAAACTGGAAATCTGCAGAGGTCTATAGAGAATAGCCATCAAATTTGTGCAAAATCTCCTACAGTGACCAGTGTGGTACTTGTTCTTTGGGTTACACTTAATATTAGATGTCATTAAGATGAATCTACACACAGTACAATCAGGGCTGGACTGGTAATCTGGCATACCGGGCATTTTCCTGGTGGGCCGACGCACTTTGGGGCCGATCAGGGGCGGAATGGCCATCGGGAGAACCAAGCCGGCCGGTGGGACTGTCGCGAAACGTGCTGAATGGGCCACGATAAGTTAAAATGAGCCGTCGCGTTATGAAGAACGGACCACAAAACGGTGCCGCGATATGCAGAAGAGGACAGCGAACACCCGCACTCTTTTTGGGCCAGTTGCCATGTAAAATCCAGGGCCGATTTCTCCAGTCCAGCCCTGAGTACAATGTATTTACTGGAACTGTACTGTGTTGTTCTGCAAATTCTCACAAGATTCACATTTGCTGCTATTGAAGTTGAGGTACGGGCAGGTTCAGGAGTAGGAGTTAGAGTTAGGTTTTAGGGTAAGTGTTGGGGCAGGGTTAGGTTTAGGGTTGGGGGTAAGATTAACAGTGTACCTTCAAATGTAATTAAATGCAGGTACTCTAAATGTAAGTAAAATGTAACAACATTAATGTACATCATTTGTACCTTGTACAAAATTCTTAAGTACATACAGCAGTCTAATATAAAGTGGGACCGTTATTTGTGTCAGTGAGAGAAAAAGATGCACACACATGGCTTTGACATTGGCTTTAAACCCATGTGCCATCATAAAAGGGCAATTTGTCAGTGGCCACCAGCAGCAGGCAGACGTGTAAACATGGGGGTCTATCTAAAGTGCTCCAAAAGAGGAACCTCTGCCTGTTATAAAACATCAAAGAGTCTCATAATAGATTATTACAGACCATAATGTGGCCTTATGGATGTGAAAAAGTATTTAAGACTTAAAGGCATAGTTCACCCAAACATGAAAATTCTCTCATCGTTTTCTCACCTTCATGCCATCCCCAATGCGTATGACTTTCTTTCTTCTGCAGAACACAAATTAAGATTTTTAGAAGAATATCTCAGCTCTGTAGGTCCATACAACGCAAGTGAAAGGGTGCCAAAATGTTGAAATCCAAAAATCACATAAATCAGCATAAAAGTGAATCTCCACTTTTCATATTCTTCATCTTGTGTTTTTGGTGATTCACATCTCTTCATGCATATCATCCCCTACTGCGCAGAGAGAAGAATTTCTAGTCAAAAAGGACTTAAATATTGATCTGTTTCTCACCCACACCTATCATATCACTTCTGAAGGCATGGATTTAAACACTGGAGTTGTTTCGATTACTTTTATATTTCCTTTATGAGCTTTTTGGAGACTCAAAATTTTGGCACCCATTCACTTTTATTGTATGGACCTACAGAGCTGAGATATTTTTCTAAAAAATCATAATTTGTGTTCTGAAGAAGAAAGCTTCTGAAATACACATCTGGGGTGGCATGAGGGTGAGTAAATGATGAGTGAATTTTGATTTTTGGGTGAACTATACCTTTAAGCACTTAAAAATGTGGAAATGTCATTCAAGCAAGTAGACAGACAGAAAGATAGAAGAAGCACACTTATCAAGAAAAATGTTTCTATAAGAGAAGTTTGATATGTTTCAAATGATAAACCAATAGAGGTACTGTTCAAAAGACACAAAATATTTGGACAATTTCTGGTTGTCAGATGTTAGTGGAACAGGCCCATAGTTAATGTGATGAACTACACCTGTGGTTATTCTGTGATCTTGAGGGGAATTGACTTCATGATCTTGGAACCTGTTGGTTTAAAGTAAATGCAAAAATGGCTGATAAAAGTGAAGTTACTTTTGAGAAAATGTCTAGCATAATTTATTTGCAGATACCACTTTGTTTGATTGTTTTGTTTTTTCTAATGCAATGAAATGTGTGCAATTCTATGAGTGGCTTAAGAGTCCATATACTTTGCAGGGCCACTGTATGTGTTTCCTTGTCCAATTTCCCAGTCTGAAAAGATCTGGGTATGGTATGATAATAACCAAAGCTTACCTTTAATGAGAGAGTATGTGTGTGTGAGCCTGTATTTATCACTTTGCGGGGACCAAATGTCCCCATAAGGATAGTAAAACCCGAAATTTTTGACCTTGTGGGGACATTTTGTCGGTCCCCATGAGGAAAACAGCTTATAAATCATACTAAATTATGTTTTTTGTAAAAATGAAGAAAGTTTTCTGTGAGGGTTAGGTTTAGGGGTAGGGTTAGGTTTAGGGGATAGAATATAAAGTTTGTACAGTATAAAAACCATTATATCTATGGAAAGTCCCCATAAAACATGGAAACACTACGTGTGTGTGTGTGTGTGTGTGTGTGTGTGTGTGTGTGTGTGTGTGTGTGTGTGTGAGCGTGTATTTATCACTTTGTGGGGACCAAATGTCCCCATAAGGATAGTAAAACCCGAAATGTTTGACCTTGTGGGGACATTTTGTCGGTCCCCATGAGGAAAACAGCTTATAAATCATACTAAATTATGTTTTTTGAAAATGTAAAAATGCAGAAAGTTTTCTGTGAGGGTTAGGTTTAGGCGTAGGGTTAGGTTTAGGGGATAGAATATAAAGTTTGTACAGTATAAAAACCATTATGTCTATGGAAAGTCCCCATAAAACATGGAAACACAACATGTGTGTGTTTGTGTGTGTGTGTGTGTCTAAAATAATAATCTATAAATATAATGATGGGAACGTTAGAATCAGCTGTTAAGAAGGAAATATTGAAGAACTATGTTGGTGTGGGCTTTAAAGAAAGAAAGAAAGGAAGAGAAGAAATATTATGGAGGGGGGGGGGTGTTCTGAGTACAGTGCTTGATTAAAGGAGCACCATTATGATAAGGAAGTTTAGAGTGTGCATACTCTTTTTACTGCTTTTATTTCTCATAAGGTTTTTTAGAAGACTTATCTGAAAAAAAAGTTGATACTTATACAACACATACATTAATGAGACCCCCATTAAATGGTTGCCCAAAAATGAATATTCCAATCAGATCTCATGACAAGTCTTTATAATAGGATGAGACGGCAAAATTGTAAGCAATTGTACGAAAATGCATTACTTTAATCCCATAGAGAAAAATAAAAGGAACCAACAATCAATGTTATTTTGATGTTTCCTAAATTTAATCCCTAACCCAAAACTAATTGTATCCATAATGTCTAACTTACCCAAACCCAAAACATAACCACAATGTAAGATAATTTCATATTAACCCTCCTCACCTCTCTCTCTCTCTCTCGCTCGCTCTCTCTCTCTCTCTCTCTCTCTTACCTCACAACACAACAGTCCATCTCTCTGTCCATTCAGTTCTGATCAGTTGGCCCATTTGGGGAGCGAGAGTGTGTCCCTAATTAACATTCAGTGGAGTTTTCAGCTACAGTAAAACACTTGAATAGAAACAGAGCTATGTGTTGAAACCGGGTTTGGAAGGTTCAAAATCCACCTGTCACTCAAACTGTGAAAGTACTGCCCCCTCAGCAGGACGCCACTATAGGGGTCTGACAAACCACAAGCACAGAATTCGTTTTCTGAGCTGCTCAATAACAGCCACATTTGGGCAACTCTAGACCATATGGCAAAATAGGTCTTGACCACTGATCTATATATATAACTGGATTGCTCATAGAATTCAAAACTTACAGCATTAGGTGAAGCTACCGGAAGTGCTCTGGCGGCCATCTTACTATTCCCTACCGACAGAGGGCATCGCGGCATGTGCAGCGTTTAACCGCGAAACAACACTCACTTAAGGATGCGGCTAAAGTGCCCACAGGTTGTAATTTATGACTATGTACATATTAAGCACACATTAGTCGTTATCCCCATGTAGAGTGGGCATAACGATCATAATCTTTAATAATCAACAGTAAAAATACAACACCAAAGTGTATTAATACCCCTTTTTAAAGCAAAGTTATCCATCTGCAGATTGTTACAGGATGCAATGTTTCTCTGCCTTCATAGTTTAAATCTGTTGATGCTCATTGTTCATAATGTTGACAAATTATACAACTGCATAATTTGCCAACATTATTAACCATTTTTGACTGTGAACTAATTTGGGGGGTGGGGGAGGTGGGGGCATGCACATCAACAAGTTTAAAGTTGTTAATAAAAATGACTAGCTTTGTGTTGATATTGTAACTAGACAGTACCTCTTCAGAATAAATCCAGAACAATCAAATACAAAAACGTCACACACAAGTTCATTTACAGTATGTGTGTGTGTGTGTATATATATATATATATATACACACACACACACATAAATTAATTTACCTTTACTTAATGGAATTAACCATTTGCATTCATTTCTGGAATATGTACATACCAGCTTGTGAGAATTTAATTATTTCAACAATCCCCTGATCTTTTAAATCATAATTAGAAATAAGTTTATTGACATACGCACACAAGGAAATCATACATATTTATTTGTTCAATAACAAAAGCTTCCAAGTACACACAAAAATTGACTTAAAATATGTGGGAACAAATCTGCTAATGGATTTAACAACAATATCACATTATTCAGCTTTCAAAAGAATGGTAGCAAGACATGCCATCAGAGCTAGTGGCAACAGTTCTCCACCGGATAGCACAGTGACACTGGAGGCAGCATCTTCTGATATGCTGGCATTTCAGGCAGTGACGTTCAGTCTGAAACAGAAGACACAGAGAAAAACATCACTGTATGTCGTCCCAGCTTGTCCATGTTCAAAGAGGCTGTGGTGGGGTACATAGCAGGCTTTGCAGTTAAAACCACTATGAAGATGATTCTGTGCACTACCTGTTTATCAGCACTCAGTGTTGAGAGCTCTTCCCAAGATGAACACACTGATCGACATGAAGTCCTGAGGTGGATTTATAAGACCGTCAGACAGCATCCTGAAAGTCTGCAAGACAGCTGAGAGATTTCTTCAACAGCACACACTCACAAGGCCCATCTCTGTCCCCACAAAGGTTCTGGATCTCCATGGTGGTTCTGCATTCAAGGAACTTGAGGCAAACATGTTCAACCTAGAACCATACAACAATCACATCTTCATACTCAGTGCATTGCAGAAAGCTGCACAAACATCAGCCTCCACTTCATTGCCAAGGAAACATGTGCTGCATCACAGTCCAAACGGCTTAAGAAAACTCTGGGCAAGCTTGTACTGCAAAATAGAAGAAAAAAGAAAAGTTTGATATAAAGATCAGGAGCCGGTTGCACCAGTTATACAAAAGTTTAAACTTAGCTTAGTTGTGGCGTAAATGAGCACAAAGTCACAATTTACGCACTACTAAATAATTGAGCGTTACACTATTAAACTTCAGTACGATGTAACCCTAAGTATAAACTAAATATTTACGGAAGACTCCGAGCAGGAGTAACTGATGGAATAAAAAAGAAGACTGATATTTTATGACATCAATAAGCTCATGTTTTGCATAACAGGCATCAATCAAATAATTGTGATTATGACAATTAATTGCCTGTTTTACGTGTTTCATAAATATGATGATTTATTACCATACAAACTCACTAATTAATTTATACAAATTTTTACAAGCTTGAGTCATATAATAAAATAAGGGTATGATTTCCTTTTCAGGCTTCAAAATCATATGAATGACAGTCAAATATAAAAGTATAAAATGTTAATTAAAATAATATCTTAATTATCAAAATATGTCTCTCAAGAGAGCTGCTCTTGTGACGTCCGCAGTGATGGTTACGTAAGCAAACAAGGTTTGTACATCAACCGTAACAAAATCAAATTGAAGTCCACGGCTTTTTAATACTTCTGTGTACAAATATGAACGCTGCTTTTGGATCAATGCAGGTAAACGTCATAGTATGCGACTACGCATCACTTTACGGAGAGTTTACGAATACTAGTTAAGACTTGCCTTAAGAACAGGTGGAGCAACCAAATTAAGCACCGACTTAGTTGCAAACTAACTAGTAGTTACGAAGCCTTGAACTTTATACCCCAACTTAAGACCTTACGCACAGCTATTTACTCAACCTCATGTCCTTCCAAACCTGTAGGACTTTTTCTGTGGAACACAAAAGATGACATTTTAAAAAAAATTTTTGTCCATATAATGAAAGCCGTTGGTGACCAAAACAAGCTATTTTGCTCACCATTTACTTTCCTTATATGGAATACAAAATACATTTTTGGGGGTTCTGCAAAAGAAAGTCACATGGATTTGGAAGGACATGAGGTTGAGTATATGATGACAGAATTTACATATTTGGGTCAACTTTTCTATTAATATTAAATGTTATAACTATCAGAAACAGTAATTTATGAGACTTATATTGCATGTTGCAAAAGTATCTTCTTTGCAAATAAAAACAGATATTATAATATATTTTACTCTGTCAGCCTGACTTCACTGAAGAGCTGTTTTAACAATGTCTCCTCATACAGCTTTTCCTCCTGTTGCAAACCAATTCCAGTTTTATCTAACATTCAGTGGGATGTTTATTGAAATCCAAACGGCAAACTCACCTTGTTTAACTTCAACAATATCCATGTGCTCCTTGTCAGAGCTGGACTGAAAAGAGAAATCGGCCCGGGATTTGACATAACTGGCCCAAAAGTTGTTGGGGGGAGAGTGTTCAGCGGCGGCTCGTTTTAGATTATCGCGGCCGACACAGCGGCCCGCTCGGTTCTCCCGATGGCCAGTCCACCCTGATCGACCCCAAAGTGCGTCGGTCCACCGGAAAGATGTCCGGTAGGCTAGATTACCAGTCCAGCCCTGCTCCTCGTCTATTCCAATTGATCACTTTATAAATGATGCCCGTGAGCTGGTCCGGTTTCAGGCGTGCACTGCAAAAAGTACAAATCACACACAGAGAATTAATGCAAGCCCACATTATATTTATCATATGTAACCGATGTTGAGCTGCAATTAGATATTCAACTTGACCAAAAAAGTTAACTTGGTGAGTTATACTGATATTCATTGTGGTTATTTTCCTAAGTTAACGTTAGCTGCATAGCTAATATTCATTTATCCTAAGAAAATAACCACAATGCACGTTCAACGTAAACAAAAGCTACAAAACATAATTATGTATTCAGAATAAAAACTTTAAAGCCTGCAAAAAAAAATGTCTACTGATATTACCTCAGTTTCTTAAACTTGTTGCTATTGAGGTAACACGTGCGCCGCTGAACGTAATGCTGCTGCAATAAAGAGTAACATAACACGCTCACATTTAGAATAAGCGGGGGAAAAAATGAAAGTCAAAATAAATAATGAATTACATATTTAGGAAGATTGCATTGTGATGCAGTGTATGCAGACGTAAAACATTGTTTTTAATGTGACTGGATAAGTACAAATTACTCACCAAAACAGACGATTTCCCATTGAGACCCATAGGAATACAGAACGTTAGGGAATACCAAGATGGCGGCGCACTAGCTTCACTGTTGTGACGTCATGAGCTATCCAGTTATATATATAGATCAGTGGTCTTGACAGAGTGCAAAAACAATCTTGGCCTTTGAATAGCACAAACACATATTTAGAAAATGTTCTGTGGGAACTGGTCAGAAGTTATGAAGCACCTCTCTCTCTAGGGAACACTTGTCTGCCAAGTCAGAAATATACTCTACTCATATAAGGGGATGTTCTTTCTAATTTGTTTGCTTAAGGGACACAGTATATTTCTCCTACCCTGCATTCTGTTAAATGCACTGGCAATAGATCATAGATATGTTTTGGTTGATATTTAGGTGGTAACAGCATGTTTACATATTTAGCTGAACATGTCTGTAAAGTATTTTGACATTTTATGATTCATGCTTGATAATTTTCAGTGAGTTTTAAAAACTAGAAAACATTGGTGCAATTTGTGTGTACCCTGTACCTATGACTAATTACTGATATACAGTAATTAATGTGATACTGACTTAGTCACATTATTTGATAGATTTTTCTACAAGTGAATGGTGACCAGAACTTTGAAGGTCCAAAAAGCACATCATTCAGCATATAAGTCATCTATAAGACTCCAGTGGTTAAATCCATGTCTTCAGAAGTGATACGATAGGTGTAAGTGTGAAACAGATCAATATTTAAGTCCTTTTTACTATAAATTATCCTCCCTGGTGAGTCATTGTTAGTTAACTAATGTAGTGAACTAATGTAATAACTAACTGTATAAGGTTTGTTTGCAGTTTTCCAGTGGATTGTACAGCAGGGGGCGCCAAAAGCAGGTAAAATGGTTTCATATTCAGAAAAGGTTTTAAAGTGAATTTATAAAACATATCTCCCTAACTTATCTTAAAAAAGACATCCTTACCAAATCAATGTCTAAACCTAACCATTAGTGTTTTGAAATAAATAATGAAATAATGAAACAATTTTGAGTTAAATCAGAAAGCCTATGGATAATGTCCGTTAATATAATGGGGAAATCAAAGGTGTAGGTTTAATTTGAAAGTTGGTAGGGACATATTGTAAGCTTTTTTAAATCTATTAGTTGAAAGGTTTGCACCTAAGATACAAATGGAAATACACCCATGTAATCTCCGGAGAATTATTAAACAAGCCCTTATACAGTAATCACAAACGACTGTGATTGGTGCATCCATCCTGGAAAGTGCTGAGAAAAGTCACAGGTCCCACAGGACAACATCTTTTATGCACTGCTTCAGAAGACATCAGGCAATAATTTACACATGAATAATTATACTGAGAATTTTTAATAGTCAATTAAATTAGAAAAAAAAAGCGTATTAAGTTAAAGTGTTTTAAAAGTATTAAAACTGCCCAAATATTGGTCAAGACATTTTCAATTTTCTGAAAGTTGTTAGGGACATGTATCTATCATCCCTACATAAATCTATGCATATAGAGGAAATGCATCACCCTATGGTGGTCCACCAATATCTTTTAGTAACTTACCTCCTTAGTACTTTGGCCCAGAGGTGTGAAAATATAATTTCTTGAACATTCAACAGTCCTATTCAAATAAAATTATTTTTTTAAATCTCAAATCTTCATGCTCAAATTGTACAATTTCCTGAAAATAACAAGAGGTGTTTGTGAAATATTTAATGACAAGGAACATTATAAAGAGCAGTAATTTTCACTGTAACCCAGCATGATGACTGGTTCTTTTGCATGGGAAAATATGGTCTGGTCTGTATAGGTTCTTTATTTACTCTTGAACCGTGCGTGCTCTGTCTTCTTTTCATTCAATCTGTCTAGTGGCTCAAACCAGTATGTGTGTTGTGTGTGTGTGTGTGTGTGTGTGCATGTTTATCAGTTTGTGGGGAACAAATTTTGTCGGTCCCCATGAGGAAAACAGCTTATAAATCATAATAAATGATGTTTTTTGAAAATGTAAAAATGTAAAAAATGTAAAAATGCAGAACGTTTTTTGTGAGGGTTAGGGGTAGGGGGTATAATATATAAAATGTACAGTATAAAAACCATTATGTGCACGTGTGTGTGTGTGTGTGTGTGTGTGTGTGTGTCCTTTCATCTCTTGTTTCTCTTAGGTAAAGCTGAGGAGAATCTTTTGTTTTCTGCAGGATTTGGGTCCAGATGTGACCAAATTCCTTTCAGGCCCCCATGAAAGAGGTAACCAGATAGCTTGTAAGCCTTATCCTCATGTTTTAAATGCACGTTTGTGCAAATGCACATTGTGTGTGCATCCACGTGCATGTGTGATTGACTATTTATGTGTCTCTTTCTTCTCTAATCCTTCTCATTATCCATTCCTGCCTCTCATCACTTTATCATCTACCTCTGTTTTTCCTCCTCTCCTTGTTTTTCCTTCCTGTGTTTTCCCGCCCGTTTCCTCCCTCTCTCCCTCCTTCCCACAATCACCACTACTTGCTGATCCACAGCCTAGGGGCTCTTCATAAATGCTAGTTAAATAATGATTAAACAAGGCCCTTACTATTAATTCAGAGGATGAATTATGTGTGTGCGGTGGGATACATGTGGGCGTTTGTGATTTTAACCTTGCAGCATATATATAAAGTATATTATGGTCTGTTGAACCCTTAAAAGATCTATATTTATATTAGCAGCAAAATCTTCCATGACAACCACTCTAAATAGAGTTATTTAGGGTGAAGGGAACACCAAACAAGCACACATACACACACAAATACATACACTCAGCATCTCCCATTATCCTGAGCTCTTCCTGCCTTGCTAGCTGCTTTATCCATTTAGGGGACGAAGGACAGGGGAGAGAGGTGGGTCAGAGGCCACTAAGCCCTCAGCGTAAATGAGGAAACACCTTGCAAACCCTGTTTCTTCCTGATTCAAATTTAGAGAGAGAGAAAGATAGAGAGAGAATAATAGATAGAGACACAGTACCCACTTTATGTTGCATAATGAAACACTGATTATGATCAATTCAATTATTGTTGTATAATTACATAATAAAGTACAATATAAGACAAAAAGACATATCGCAGGGGAAACATTTAATTACTCAGAGGTTGCTCTTTCATAACTAGGAAGACTTAGGCTCTCAGTAATGCTTCATTGTAAGTTTATTTTGTCTAAGATGTTTCTCCTAAAATTCCTTTGGAGAAATAAATACATGTATTGTTGACATAGCAAGAGTGTGGAGCTATCAAATTAATGTAGATAGCACAATGTGGTCTTGAAAGAATTTGATGAGAAGTGTTTGGGTTCATATTGTTATTCACAACTGTGCCATGAATGAACAATTCTAGTCATTAGTTTTAAAAAGGAACTTTTCATATACATACATATACTTACATGATCTTGTATATTTTATGAATATGTATTTGAGTTAATTTAGTGTAAGTGAGTTTTCAGCCTCTCATGGAGAACATTTGTGTGTATAATTACTAGTACCACCCTGCACTGTACTGTTCAGTACTGGTATACAGTAGAAACAGGAGTCAGCAATCCGCTTATGCAGTAGCTTCCTCCATCACAATGTACTTATCTGATCCAGTGCTCCACATTCACACAGGTGTGATTGCAGTGTGTGCGGCCACTTGAGGACAAGTCTGGGAGCCTGTGTGTGTTCACGCACCAGATTGTGTGTCTGATGATCACTACAGTAACTATCGGCAAACCATACTTTTACCTAACTATTTCATATTTTACTTTTTATTATTATTATTATTGGACTTTATTATTGCCACTTTATATTATAAAATATATAATACATAATAAAAAAATACATAGTACATAGCACCATGGCTCAATAGCTTTAGTAGTCAGATGCAGCTTTGTTTTTGTTTTTTTGTTTTTTTTAAGAAAAGAATGGCTGTAACATAAATATAACTTAAAACGTAAAACCAGCCCATAAGGAATGTGCATATGGCATTTTCATTATGGCATTAAGGGCGAGAAATAGCAACAAAAAAAACCACTTAAAAAAACACTTCCAAAAATCCCTTGGCTACGTCCAGGTGAGCATGTGAGTTCAGCGTTATCAGACACATCAGTGAGAGCAGTCGGGAGGTAAGGAGTCAAAGAGTCTCACTGCTGCCCGCAGGCGCCATATTTCAAACATGCTTTCAATAATGAGCTGGGCTGAAGAGTCCCAAAGGTACAGAATGGCAATTCACTTAGGAGGTGAAAAACACATTAATTTAAAGAACAACTTGTTGGTATCCTACGCCGGCACAGGATGTATGGGGTATAGGCCAACACAGGCTTTCTGGCATTTCAAGGACTCACAATCCTCTCTAAATCAAACCAGAATAGAATGTAATTACCATTTAAATCTCAATGAATTAACTCGCTGACTTAAATCAACAGTTAGATGGTAAACTAAGTTTGTGTGTGTGTGTGTGTGTGTGTGTGGCGTGCGTGCGCGTGCGTGCGTGCGTGCGTGCATGCGTGTGTGTGTGTGTGTGTGTGTGTGTGTGTGTGTGTGTGTGTGTGTGTGTGTGTGTGAGGACAGAGGTGGGCGGTAGAGTGGCACATGGGTGTTATATTGTCTGAGGGAGATTTGCTTGGTGTTTTGCATACCCATATGAACACTCGGGACCCGAGCCTTCATGACAGAGACATCCCAACAACCAATACACAACTTTACAAAGAAACATTGAGCACTTCACCAATATATATTCTTAGAAATTTTGTGTCAACAGAAACACTCTTGAACCATACAACCCTTCCTCTTTATGGCCTGAGAGTGGTTCATCCTCAGGCGTTTGACCCACAAAAGCACACACACACACACACACCTTATATGATTTGTGGGGTTTAAAGTTCCACAAATCAAGCAGTGAGATCAAATCTGATGTGTTAGTTACCTGACTGCTGTATACTTCAAACAATCACCAAATTACAGCTCACACCCCTACTGTAGCTTCACCTCTGCTTGTTCCAGTGATGCCAGACTGCTCTGTCTGTGTGTAACCTGATGTTACAGAATCACGTTACTATACCTATAATTTTGCAGACTGATTTTTACATGGTACAATGTATATAGCAGCAGTTTCCTGGTGAAATAAACCCTAGACAAATAACGAGTAAAACTGCAGATTATCAATTCATAAACACTAAATTTTGGCCCTTTTAAACACAATGCTATTTTAAGCATTTTTCACAATGCTATTTTAAGCATTAATTATATAACCAAATACAATAGCTCACTTGCGGCTGTGGCTCAGTTGGTAGAGCGGTTCGGCCATTAATCGCAGGGTTGGTGGTTTGAATCCCAGTCCACATGCTGAAGTGTCCTTGGGCAAGACACTGAACCCCAAGTTGCTCCCAATGGCAGGCTAGCACCTTGCATGAATGTGTGTGTGAACGGGTGAATGAGTCACAGTGTAAAGCACTTTGAATACTGTTAAGGTTAAAAAGGCACTATATAAGTGCTGACCATTTACCATACTAGATAAAATTGACACATGAGCAAAGAAGCACAAAAAAGACATTATTGCTTATCTACTTCCTAAAACATTAACCTTAAAAACCTAATCTGTTTGGGAAGAAATATAACTCTGTTAGCGCCAAGCGTTGGACAAATCACTTCGCAACTGTCGCAATAAATATAATGAATCACATAATTGTCATTTTGTAAAAATGCATCCAGAGTCACACACAAAGTGTGTGTGTGTGTGTGTGTGTGTGTGTGTGTGTGTGTGTGTGTGTGTGTGTGTAAGTGAATGAAACATTTCAGCTCGCAGAGTGATCCATTCTAACCTGTTATTTAGCTGACATCTAGTCAGCTGGACAAGGGTTAAAAAAAACACAGCTGCTATGAGGTCTAACACGTACTTACGCAGACTCACAGTCAATGTTGCTAATTCTTGTGTGGTCTCACTATTCACAGTGACAAAACAATTAAATCAGTCACAATAAATTGGTCATGACGAGAATTGGAAATATCACTGTTAGTTGTATGCTAGTCATAATAATAATCATTTTGAAGAAATTAGAAAAATGCCAAGTAAATCCCAGGTGTTTCAATTCAGTGGATACAAAATATTGAAAAACTCAAAACTTCAAGGTAAGTGTGGCTACAGTAGAATCACACAGAAAAAGAAAAAACGACGATATTCTATCAACACATTTATCTCTTTATCAGTCTTTATTATTTATTTAGTAGGGCTGTTCGATTCAAGAACGTTTGGAATTGACACTGATTCCAGGATATCTGAATCCATTCCAGAATACATATTCTATATCCTTAAGAACACACAGGAGGCAAACCTAAATCTTACAATAAACAGACTATATAAATCAATGGCGTAGATTTGGTTTGGTTTGAGGGTGACCAAATGTGGGTCTGGTCCGGAGGGCAGGCGGGGTAAATAAGATAAATAAACAAAGTATATTCAATGTAGGGATGCCGTGGTGTGAGTTGTTGACAGTTAGATTACTCTCTGAGAAAACAATCGTGGTTAACCTGTTTTACAATTATTTGCACATTTGCTTATTATTCAACAGCACTGATGCAAAAAATGCATATCATATAACATATAATTGTCTAAACGTCTAGGTGGATGTATTTCCGGGGGTTATGTGGATGCTAAGGGAAGCCCTATATTAAGAAAACACACACACAAAAAATACAAATAAGAGGTAATAAGAGACGCTCCAAACTAGGGCACAAAACCACTTATGCGCATCCCAAGCTCAGTGATTTGCTAAAGTAACCAGAGTGCTTCAAAAGTGTAAATGTAATATTATTGTGGGTGTGCAACATGTAGTTCATGGCATTAAACAGTTTTTTTCTTCTGCATCAGTTCATTAAAGCAATCTGTTGTCTGTCAGACACCCCAACATAAAGAATCCTCAACAGACTAAATACTGTCCACAACACCTCCCAAATAAACCTTTGGACTATGAATAATAACAGGTATACTGCTTACAGAAGGCAATTTAAAGACTGATCATGACTAAAATTGACATTTATTGTTGAATACGGTGAATTTGTAGAGAAGCAGTGCTTTAAATAATGAGGACAATTTAAGACGCAACTTTTCAAGTTTACTTGCTGATAGTAACTACATGCAATGCACCACCACATGCTGTCAGCACGCTTAAACATTACAAAAAGTGTCATCTTTAATTCATCTTTAAAATCAGCACAGCTAAAAATATTAAACTTACTAGTTTGTTTGTTGGACGATTAGTGGAGCATCTTGTCCTGCTTGTTTACATCCATTGTCGTCTTCAATCAGTCATTTAAATGCTCCCTAACTGCCGATTTAAGTCCCTTTTATGATGGATATGAATCTGGTAGATTCCTCTGTTACATTTTGTAATTCGTATTTCAGTTTCAGGTGAATTGAAAGTTCAGGTTCAGTTCGCGACACCTGGTCATTAAAGCGTTGTAGCTACCGTCTGTAACCATAGCAACAGCTCCAGTAGCCACACAGATTTTTTACATTTAGGCTTACACATTTTTAAGAAAAAATATTTTATTTTATATATTTATACAGTATATATAATATTTTTGCCTTGTGTAAATAAAGCATTTTATGGTTTTTAACCGTGGATTATAAATTCTTATTTAATATTCGAAGTAAAAAATTCTAAGTGAAATTAACCGTATAAAGGCGTCATCCCTAATTCAATGCACACTCTTAAATATTTAAACACTGTATCATATCAAACATTCAGAAAAATTTGAGTTAATGTTACAGAAAAAAAATATACCCGTTCAGAACATTACAATTCTTACAGTACCTGTTCATCTGAAATTCCTGTCTGCTTTCTTCACCATGAAAACAATGGATCATTTCTATGGACGCCTTTAACATCTTCACTGACTCCACATATGACTCGGATTTGATATATTTCATGTTTTCTAAATTCATATGAAAGTTTTGTGTGGATATCAAACCTACAGACTGAAATTGCATGTTGTCAGCCACTGACTATCTTATGAGTTTCATTCCTGCAGGGGGCACTTGACGCTCTGAAAAATGAATCCTCATTCATCTGCATTTAAATCTAAGAATGCTTTATATCCATTTGGAGACATTTTACACTGGAGAGTTATTTTTAATAAAAACGGATAATTGCACACATTCATACCTGTGAATGAATGTCCGTCTCAGCATTATCTATAAAAGCATTTTTAAAAATCCTCATCCAGTAATAATAAACAACTGTGTGTTCATGCATCCTGGCCAGCACTGAGAAAAGTAACAGGTACCATGTGACACCACCGTCTAGTTGGGCAATACAACACGTTTAAGGGAGGGGGGACTTCAGTTATTTTGTCTCAAAATGACAGACCCACAGCCACGCAATTGCAAGGTATCTCAAATTAAATTATTTTCGGCATTGATAAAAATATACAAACAAGGACAGATGCATGATTGGGGGGGCAAATAACCTCCTTCTCAGCATTGGGGGGACATGTGCCCCCAGTCTCCCCCTATTCTATGCCAGTGATATAAATATAAAGCAGACTTTACAATATTTATGATTGGTAGTATGAGGAAATTATCATGTCACACCCCTGAGCTGAATCACTTCCCTTGAGCGGAGACGACTTTCAAGTTCCAACGGCAACAATAGAATAAAAAAAAATATATATTTTTTTAATTGACTCCAGCGATTCCACGTCCACACAATCCGTTCATAATTAAAACCTTCATTTTCCATTGTTTTACACAGTATGCTGTTATTGAGAGCATTTTCAAAAGTCTCCAGTTCTAGTGGAGGAAAACACTGTTTCAGTGTGGAGGAGATGTAGCTATATCGTTTTAATACAAGAACATCTTAGTGTGGACGTGGCCAAAGCCTATATCACACTCACAAAAATGTCACTGAAAGTGTTTGATTTGTTACTACAAAGGGTTTTTTGGTTCACATCTCAATTTCATCTGCTTAATCTGGCCATTAGAGGTGTCTGTTATGTGTTTGTAAATCGTCTGGCTAATCTGACCATCTGCTTCTTATCAGTGTTTCTTTTATTTTTTACATTTGTAGATTTATTTATTTATCTAAAGGACCTATTAGAGCAGCAGGCATTCACACCTCCCGGCAGTCAGATTGCAGCATACCCACTTTATACAGTTTGTGTGTGTGTGTGTGTGTGTGTGTGTGTGTGTGTGTGTGTGTGTGTGTGTGTGTGTGTGTGTGTGTGTGTGTGTGAGCGTGTATTTATCACTTTGTGGGGACCAAATGTCCCCATAAGGATAGTAAAACCCGAAATGTTTGACCTTGTGGGGACATTTTGTCGGTCCCCATGAGGAAAACAGCTTATAAATCATACTAAATTATGTTTTTTGAAAATGTAAAAATGCAGAAAGTTTTCTGTGAGGGTTAGGTTTAGGGGTAGGGTTAGGTTTAGGGGATAGAATATAAAGTTTGTACAGTATAAAAACCATTATGTCTATGGAAAGTCCCCATAAAACATGGAAACACAACATGTGTGTGTGTGTGTGAGTGTGTGTGTGTGTGTGTGTGTGTGTGTGTGTGTGTGTGTGTGTGTGTGTGTGTGTGTGTGTGTGTGTGTGTGTGTCATTGCATGTTTGTTTTTTAGACTCAAATCTAAAGGAGGCAGAAACTCCATGGCGATAAGTTACGTATTTGGAGTGTTGTGTTAATTGAATTCCCAATGTCCATGTGTTCCCTCTTTTGTGCTCCACTCTTTTATTATTAGGATTAGATTACTATTAGGATCTTTCTTAATATGTATGTCAGTGTGCCAGTGCGTATCCATGCACATACAAATCCACTAGAGGGTGCAGTCTCATCTGAGTGTCTGCCAGGTTCATTTTAACAGGAAACTGTGTGTTGTGTTTTCCAGGCTGTCTGCTGTGGGTGTGTGTGGAGTGTTTTAGTTTCTCCAGATATGAAGCACTGAGGTCCAACAAAAACAACATGCTGAGGAAGGGGGTGAGGGGCAGACAAGGGCAGGGCAAAGGATTATTCAGGAGCAACCCAGCCACCTCTTTGCACAGCAAGAGCCTCTTTGCTGACTTTATGCAGACTTCAGAATGATTTATGTTCATTTATGGCAACAAGTAATATTTCAAGAACTGTGAATACATCAGTAATAATGTCAAAATCTGAACGTGACCTCGCTTATCATAGTGGGCCTTTTAAATGCTTTCAAAGTGAAAGAATCCATTTAACAGGTGTTTTGAGGAACATGGTTAAAGAGACCCATGTGGGATATGATTTATTAGCCTATCATCATGATGAGCACTTTTAGTACAGGAAAAGTTAATAACACTGCTTATAATTGGTCAATCTGTATGGATCAGTCATTAATTGTTTTCTAATAACTAAATGTTTTTTTTTATGTTCTGGGGGTTTGCAACTCTGGGAAGAGGGAAAGTAAGTGAGTTGGCCCAGTTTCAGAGAAAAATATTGAAAAGGTGGTGTTTGCAAATACTCAGGGAAATACATTTTTTTCATCCACTTATGTAAAATTACAAATAAAAACATTAAATCAACAGGCACGTGGAATTTTAGCCTATTATTTAAGTCCTAATGTGTTGGGGAAAAAAGCAATAAAATAATTTGCAGAGGTATTTTTGTTCCTTTTCTTTTCAGAGGTTAACATGTCTCAAAGCTTCTGATTAATCTTAATTAAAGTGAGTCTTGCAATGTTTATAACCTCAATAAATAAAGATCATACTACAGTTACAATGTGATGTTACATGGGGCTCAGTTGGTAGAGCGGGTCGGCCACTAATCGCAGGGTTGGTGGCTCGAAGCCTGGCCCACATGACTCCACATGCCGAAGTGTCCTTAGGCAAGACACTGAACCCCAAGTTGCTCCTAATGGCAGGCTAGCACCTTGCATGGCAGCTCTACTGCCATTGGTGTATGAATGGGTGAATGTGTCACAGTGTAAAGCGCTTTGAATACTGTTAAGGTTAAAAAGGCATTATATAAGTGCAGGTCATTTACCATGATGTGTCTTAAAAGATCTGATACTAAAAACTATGTCCATAAGTGTTTTTCCCCCATGGACAGACATCCCTTCAGAATGAATGGGGGACATACATTTATTCATATACGGTAAGCTCTGCTTTACTTTAAGTGGCACTATTCACAAATAATGTATCTTATCTGATGCGTTTAAACATATATTTGTCAGATATGCATTTGAAAACATGTTGCTCTAAATAATTACTAAATATTAGTCACATATATCAGTTTACTGCACAGACTTTAAGTGAATTCTAGACTACCTACTTTATAGTACAGTAAAGTATATACAGTAGGCTGTAATTCTTTTTGACTGCTTTGAAATGTTGCAGCACTTGAGTTGAACATACTGTAGGCCTATACTGACAGCTGATTAAGTAAAATGAGATCTGCAGATGATCTCATCAGTGTTGTGGAGAGTGATGCTTTGATAAGTTCTGGAATGATGGATTTACACACTGATCCTCCTAAATGTGATTGCACATTCATTGAAGGGCTTTGTGTGTTTAAATGATTTCTTTGATGAAGATATATTAATTGGCCTTTCCACTGAGTTTGAAAAAGTTCTCATGAGAATGTCTTGAAGAATAATAGCCTACAGTACACCAAAAATGTGTAAGGAAAAAAATGGTTGTTTTTAGAAGGTCAATTACTTTCTATTCAGCCTAAGCTATTTGCGCTTTAACTGCCCTTTTTGCGGTTACTGCGAACTGGGTGTAACGCGTGAACAATGAGTCCTTAAAGGAACTCGTTAAGGTCAAATGCGTCGTTTCCTTTTGTTTTTGTTTATTTTGCGAGTTTGTGACTACTATTCTAATGCAAATGCATGCAAGGAAGTGAGAATTAAATTCACACATATCCAAATCATCTGAATTGTAATCACTAAAGACGCTCGAAGCGCTTTTACATGTAGCTATTTTTTATTAGAGCATAGAGATAGATTTCATCCAATGAGCTCCGCTTAAAAAAGGCAGTCAAAGTAAATATCCGAATAATCTGAAAGAGTGGAAACCAAGGTAACTTAAATAACAAATGGGCTTCGTGCGTGTAGGCAGTGATGAATATGAAACAAATGGAAGTTTCATGACATTATATCAACTATTTGAATGTTGTAATATATTACAAATGCATTATTTTTGGTTGACAATGAAAGTTATTATAACGTAGCCTATATTATTTATAATTTCTGCATTTATGCGTTAATGCGTATTTGAATAAGAGGTGTTTATATGAAAGAGAAATCGTTTGAAGTGACTAAATGTCACCCTGATGTAATGTTTGAGTGAGAGGAAATCACAGAGTAGTGCCTCTAACATTATAATTTGGTTACAGGCTCGTTTTCACTGGGAACCTGCCTGAAACCTGTTTAGGCTTGCCATGTTTAGTTTAGTCTAATTTAGTGTCATGCAACTATGCTTGCAGACAGTGCAAATGATAGACAGTAAAGAATACAAAGATATAGCAAATACAGTATATATATATATATATTTGTTTTTATTTATTTTATTTTTTTACATTTTGCAACACATTACAAGCATGCTATATATGCATGCTCGTAATGTGTTGCAAAATGTAAAAAAAAAAAATAATAATAATAAATCTATATGGCTGTGACTACGTTGCGTTTCTTTTCTACTTCTTTTTTAAATGCCGTTAATGAGACGTGACGCGAAACATCTTTTGCCAGAGTATGTAATGTAAATCTACCTTGAATGACGGGCAAGCCATTACTTTTTCATTAAGAAGAAAAACAAGAGTTAAGCCCATTTTGTTGACACACACTCGCTCTTGCCGGGGGCTGGTGTGTCGTGTTGGGTGGGAGTGTGTGTATATGGGGGGCGCTGAGGTTTTTTAGTGGAGATAAGGGGTCCGATAAATGGGTCCAGAGGGAGGGGTGAGAAGTCCGGCGTTTTAAAAGACAGGGCGCTCCTCACCCTCACACAGACGTTTTTATTCCAGCCTCCAGTGAGGGAAACTTACCCCAGCTCACACAGACTATTTTATCCTTGAAAATAGAAAACAAACATTCCAGCTGAACTCAAAAAATTAAGACCAGGCATTTGGATAAAGCTGCACCAGAAACCAGAAGGACCACAGAGATTTAGGACTTCAAAAGCACCTTTGCTAAATGGAGCCAAGGCAGGAATACGACGAAGTTTACGATTACTATGAAGATAACGAGACGGCATGCGACTACTCGGAGTGGGAGCCGTCTTACTCTCTCATTCCCGTGCTGTACATGCTCATTTTTATCCTTGGTCTCTCAGGTAACGGCGTGGTCATCTTCACGGTGTGGCGCGCGAAATCCAAACGGCGCGCGGCAGACGTTTACATCGGCAATCTCGCGCTGGCGGATCTGACGTTCGTCATCACGCTACCGCTGTGGGCAGTGTACACCGCGCTGGGCTACCACTGGCCCTTTGGCGTGGCTCTCTGCAAGATCAGCAGCTATGTGGTCCTTGTCAACATGTATGCAAGCGTCTTCTGCCTCACCTGCCTGAGTTTTGACCGCTACCTTGCCATCGTCCACTCCCTGTCCAGTGGCCGGCTCCGATCCCGCGCCACTATGCTGGCATCTCTGGGTGCCATCTGGTTCCTCTCGTGTCTTCTGGCCGTTCCCACTCTCCTATTTCGCACTACAGTGGACGACACTGTGAGCAACCGCACCACCTGCGCGATGGACTTCAGCCTAGTCACTCTCAATCAGCATCATGAATCGCTCTGGATTGCAGGGCTTAGCCTCTCCTCTTCCGCGCTGGGCTTTCTGCTGCCTTTCTTGGCCATGACTGTCTGCTATTGTTTCATTGGTTGCACGGTCACCCGCCATTTCAGCCACCTGCGCAAGGAAGACCAGAAGAAGCGGCGTCTCCTCAAGATCATCACCACGCTGGTGGTGGTCTTCGCATTTTGCTGGACGCCTTTCCACGTTCTGAAGAGCATGGATGCCCTGTCGTACCTGGACCTGGCACCCACCTCGTGTGGCTTCCTCCACTTCTTGCTTTTGGCCCATCCTTATGCCACATGCTTGGCGTACATCAACAGCTGCCTCAACCCATTCCTCTACGCATTCTTTGACCTGCGGTTCCGCTCGCAGTGCCTGTGTCTGCTCAATCTGAAGAAGGCCATGCATGGGCACATGAGCTCCATGTCTTCGACCCTCAGTGCCCAGACTCAAAAGTCTGAGGTGCAGTCACTGGCCACCAAAGTGTGAGAGGGAGTGCAATGAGAAGAAAGGAGAACATGAAGTTAGAAGACGGCTGGTCCGTTTTGACTAGTGTAACCCCTTCAGTGGTGAAGGTGGCTTTGACTAGATGTTTGAGGAAAAGCATGTCAAAGGCCATGAACTGATGGACTTGAGAGAACATATTGCTTTATGTTTGTAAATAACACTCATAGTTTTGTGTACTCTACTGTATTCATGAATGAGTTGCCGATGAGAATGCTGGAACGATGTGCATGTGTGTGTGTGAGTGTGTATGCATATATTCATGTTTCGCTGACACCTTCCTGTCTGCTTTTACACACTCAAAAACAAGCACATGCAGAGAACCAAGCAAACAGGAGGTCAATTTTATTGCAAATACAAAGACGAAAAAATGTATTTCAACCACAAATATGCTGCAATGAGGAGGAATTGGCTTGTGCTGCTGTAAGAGTGTGTGATTGTGTGAAGCCTTTATACAGTACACTGGTGTAGAGATACAAATTGTACAGTATTTTCATACTATTTTTCTGCTAATTTGCAATGTTCCGAAATGTGTTCAATATCTGTAGCACTTGTTAATAGAAGATATAAAATTATAATTTTCATTAAACACTTTGATGTGATTGTGTGTATTTTTGGATGAAAGTCTCAAAGTGTGTGTGTACCAGTGGAAAGGTGATGCTGCTTGATTAGATAGTTTAAAGCATAGACAGAGAGACAGGGTTTGGGGGTGGAGTGGGGGGGCAGACAGACAGATGGCAGCTGACAAATGTCTCTGGGGAAGAAAGGAAGACGAATGGGGTGGAGGGGGTGGGGGGTTGTTTGTGGGCATGTAAATATACATATGATATAATGTTATATTTTTTAAATTTCTGTAACTAACTACTGCTACTCTATTAAATGTATTCCTTGAATACAATTCTGTCTTAGCTTCATTACACATAATTAAGGGTTTGCAATTTATTATCGGTTTAGATAGTTATGCTTCAAAGTTTCAATGTTTGCTTATTGATGTGTGTGCCTGCATCCAAAAAGTTCAGTTGTGGTAAAAACATTTTGTTTAAAAAAATAGCAAATAGTCCAGGATCAGAAATTTTGGGGTACTAGGGTCAAAAATTCATCCAAAAATGCCCCTGCAAAATGTGGGTTAAAAATATGATTTCTTCTGCTTTCTTTTATAATAATTATTATTATTTGTAATACACACATATAGACAGACAGACAGACAGACAGACAGACAGACAGACAGACAGACAGATAGATAGATAGATAGATAGATATATAGATAGATAGATAGATAGATAGATAGATAGATAGATAGATAGATAGATAGATAGATAGATAGATAGATAGTTTTATCATTACATACATTACAAAAAGACAAACAAACAACATACAGTCCATACAGCCCTGTTGTTTTATTCAAACTGAAACTTTTTTCTGTTTGGTGATCATGCAGAGTGGTGATGTGAGTTCACCCCTTAAATATCTGATCTGAAAAAAAAAAAAAAAATGACCACCAATTAAAGACCAGTCTTGCAGTACTGGACAATTCATACACACATAGGATGTGGTCAAATGATGGTCACTAATGAACATTGACATTGTGAGGCCCCTGTGACTCTACAATAATCCAACGTATAGAAATCATCTGTTTGTATGCTGGGTCAGCTATTATTTTGTTTTCACTGAGCAAAGGGGACCAGTACACAAATGTCTTTATTGAAAAGATGACCATTAAAGAAGGGGAAGGAGGATGCTATGCACATGCAGGCACAAACACCAAACACCAACAAACAGCAGAACCAACATGACCAATAGTATCCAGACATTTAAGATCTAAGAGAGACAGAGTGGTAGAGTGGCCAAACGAGTGTGAAAGGACATGGTGAAGACTGTGAACTTGAGCACTTGGTGACACTCCTCTGGTGACCAACAGAGGTCCCTTGATAAATATGTCCGGACTGTCTGATACACACACTGTCCGGAAGAGAGATATGATGAGGTAAACTCATTAGCTAGATAAACCACCTGACCAATGATGTAGTTTAAAAAAACACAACCTTAAAGGCCAGATGCACTTATTGTCCACAACACAGAACATGTGATGTAACTATTTCACATATTCTTTTCTGAGAATGGTTAATTCTAACAGTTTAAAGTGAATGTGATACTTTAAATCGACCATTTAAAGACATTTACTATATAAGCATATTGTAAACAAGAAATGGGTAAAACTCTGATTTACTGGTTTGACTGATATTGGAACATTAAACGCTACCCAGTGAATATGAATTTGTAACCTTTATTAAATATGAAATTCCCATGCATTGAAAAGTAATTGTTTCTTATTGAATTCCATTCCAGAATTACTTTCAAGTTCTGAAACTCATTTGTAAGGAACGGTCCGAGATTATCATGTCTCTGGGCAATTATGCCAAGCATAAGATACCAAACTTACCAAACATAAAGGATTCAGGGCCATGTTAAGGTGCTCTGTGGCCCTGGGGCTTAATGTTTTCAATTGGCCTCTGTCACAGGCCCGATTCCAGATCAAAATCATTGAGGGTGCTTCTGAAAATAGAGGGGGTGCTCTGTATAAAGAGGAGATGTATCATAATTACAAATTTCTTAACAGATTAAATCATGTTTAAATGCTACTTAATCAACTTAATGAAAAGTTATTTTTTTAATGTACAAAACATTTATTGCTTCAGGGTTTGTTTTCCCATGATCTGTCGCTGAAAATGACAGCAAAATTATTTAAGATATACAAACATCTGGTTTCCTAACGTCGTTGACAATTCTTCTATCATTGTTAACAACCCCACTACTATTCCATTAATGAAGTCTGGAGGGGAAGTTATTCTCATGCTTGTAAACTTCAATCGCAGGCTATAGTCATCAGGGCATTTGCAACAAAGTCTTAAGACAAAATCTAATTAACAAGTTAACACAGTGAAATCAGAAACAGTAGGTTGACATTTCTTTAGCTAAAATCAGTCTGTGCTTACCAAAATGTGAAAAACTGCCCCCAGTGGTCGAGGCAGAAAGTGTTTTTGAATGTAATGGTACATGTGAACCTGTTTTTTTAGGTAAATTGTCCACAAAGGAGCGACAAAGTTTTAAAAGTTGTAAAGCGAGTAACCGAAAGTGGAGTAAAAATGTAATCTTAGAGGGAACATGCAACCTCCAAATCACGCTCATCGCTTATTACGTAAACGCAATGAATTAATGTGGGGCGAGAACATGGGGCGAGAAACCAGGTTTCCCTCACTGCTCACTCAACATGCTTCCGGTCGTGCCACAGGAGTAGGTAAGCATATTTGAACCAATGCAATAATGTCTGTTGGGAGTGTCCGCTTGTGACGTGAACATGCTGAATTCCCTTGTGATCATCTTGATAAACCAAATAATATGTTAACATGTAGATTTGATTCCCTCCTCATTCCAAAGCACGTTTTTCTTTCTTCCCTTTTACATTAAATGTTATTTTGCTATTATTTTCTACTAATCTTAATGAGAGCTGGGACTGGGACCCAAAAAATTGCCATGCACACCGTGTGCTATATTTGAATCCTTCTGTCTGAGCCTAAATGATAGCATTCAAATCTTGCGCATTCATATTTTCTGCGCTGGCCATACACAAACCAACTAAGTCTGAGCTGTATTTCTTCTCTTCCAATTAGCTTCAAATGAGTGTGTTCAAAACCAAAGTAGCAATTGCATGTATCATAATCACACCGCAGCAGATTTGAAAGTTATCAAATGGCATCAGAGGACTTAGAACATCATGCACAAATACTTTTATGGTACTTTTTTGGAGCACGGCAGCCCAAGTTCATATTTAATGAACATTATTATTATTTATTTCACAATTTAAAATGTGTTTGTTGGTTGGTTACATTTTATAAATTTTTGAAAGAGCCAATTCATCAAATTGTGTACTATTTTGTCATCTGGTTAACTCTGAACACTACGAGTTCAATATGAGATAATGTTGGCATTTAGCTGATTTTACAGCAGGTTAAAATTTAGTGAGATATCCAAATGTGCACACACACACATGCTCAGATATAAGTTCAAGTCTCTCACTGAAAACAGGAGCAGGTGCTGAGGTAGTTTGCTATAGTTTGTGTCCAGCCATGCAGCAATAATCCCAGCAAATATAGTTTATGATATTTGTGAATGTGGTTTTCCCAGCTGTTAGCCTTCATAATAAAGAGCAGAAGTGCATATCCTCTGTCATCTCTATGCACATTCAGATACTCCCTCACTTACATCCCCCATTCCTTGACAGGTGTGTTTCTTCACTGGCTTTTACAGTTACTTTGGCATCCCGTCTCATGCCTACAACTTAACTGAACAACTGGCCCAATGTATTGCAGACAATCATCAGATCTCTGGCCATTTGGGGGCCCTTTAATCTGACCATATGTAACTTCAGTGCTAAGCAGAGCAGGATGAGACGTAGGGATGTGTGAACCCAAGTGCAGTGTGTTCAAAACAAGGCAAATCAAACAAGAGATAAACACCAATGTAACACCAACAATACAACACATGGTACAAAGGCAATCATAGGGCTTATGTATATTGACAATGGTAACAAGAAGAAAAGGTAACCAATAACAGAACGGAACTCATAACATGGTAACAAGACAATGAAACAAGACATCTTGGAGCAATTAAAGGGGAGCAATGAGACAAGATACTGATACTAACTAAGAAACATAGTGTGCACTCATGAAACAAAGTCCACCAATACAGTGACATATCCCACTCTTTAAAGGATGGCTACTGACACCCCAAAAAACAAACAACCTGGGAATTCGGTGTGGGCAGGGTTCGGCAGCCTGGGAGGAATGTCCAGGTAAGGAGTGGGGTTCGGTGGCCTGCAAGGAGGCTCCAGGAATGAAGCGGGATCAGGTGGCCTGCTCCTGGATAGGGGCGGGATCAGGCAGCTCGGAAGGGGGCAGCATGGGACTCAGGGGAAGAAGCCGTAGGAGGCGGAGCTGCAGGATACTCAAGGGGCAGAGCAGCCAGAGGCTCAAGGGGTGGAGCTAGTGGAACAGGGGCCCGCCTCTTCCTTTTGCCGATGGAAGGCAGAGCAACAGCGAGCTCCTCCGCCTCCTGGCTGCAGGCTCTTGGACCATGGCAGGTTTGGGCTCTGGATCTTGGAACGTGGCATGCATGGACACTGATGTGGTGGAAACTGCTGGAGCGCTGGTGCATTCAGCCAACCCCACAGTAAATGTCGAACCATTCAGTCAAAGAGCATAATTGATGTAGCCCTGCAGATTCCACTCTATAATCCCTGCAGGAATCAAGGAATAGAGTGCTTTACTCAGTCTTGCATGGAAAAATAGCTTTAAGGCTACCTCATTAATGTCCACCATTCGATCACATAGCTCCAGGTAGTCCCATACAAATTCCTCAAGGGAACAATTACCCTGATGGAGACAAATTAACTTACCTGCGGGGTTCATCTTTAGGTCTTGTATTCTGTATGTCAGGGCTAAACAGACCAGGACAAGACGTAGGGTTGTGTGAACCCAAGTGCAGATTATTCAAAACAAGGCAAAACAAACGTGCCATAAACACCAATGTAACATCAACAATACAAGACATGGTACAAAGGCAAATATAGGGCTAATATACAATGACAAGGGTAACAAGAAGAAAAGGCAACCAATAACAGAACAGAACTCATAACATGGTAACAAGACAATGAAACAAGACACACCTTGTAGCAATCAAAGGGGAGCAATCAAAGAGGAGAGACAAGACACTAAGCTTCAAACTAAAAGACAATGTATCACCCACGAACCAAAGTCCACCAATACCGTGACACCATACTCACATTCCTGAAGAGCTGATTTACAAGTCACTATTCCTTTTATCAACTATTATTAGGCTATATTTATTTATAGTATCAGTCAGAAGTTCGGACACACCTACACTGAAAAAAATGTATGTTGGATTTACTTAAAAAGCATGTTTTACACAAATATGATGTAGCCATTAATAGCAGATTATTTCAAATGAACATTTAAATAATTGTTTCTACTTAATTTACTTGGCTCTAAAGAATAAAAGTAATAACTGAGGTCAGGCATTAAACTTGATTTCCCAAAGAATTGCACATAAAGCTGCACTTTAGCTATGAATATTAACATGTGTAAAAACAAAATTTACAAGTTAGTAGTACTTAATATATTTACTGTATGGATTTGTAAGCTAAAGAAGTTCCAGAAACTCACAGTTAGTGTGCTTATTGTTTTGATTATTGTCTATATGCTTTGTGTAACTCTCTAAATTCAATTTAAAGTTGATATTTTGTGTTGTACACATATAAGTACAGGTAAAACAAAATGATATTATGTACATTTCTGAGTAGAAGCTTTTTAATGCACATGTTTTTTCAGTGTACCCATTCTTTATTACTACTATTTTTCAAATATTAGAATAATAGTGAAGTTATCAAAAATTTGAAATAACACAAATGAAAGTATATTAGAAGGATGTTGCCAAAATAGTTAAACAAATCAAAACTATCTTACATTTTAGATACTTCAAAGTTGCCACCCTTTTCCTAGATTACACCTCTTTACACTCAGGGTTAGCAAGAGAATTAAGTTAGCAAAGGTCACTTTTTTGAAAGAAAATACAGAAATACTTATTAGTACAGTGCATTTACACATGCATGCATGTGTGTTGGTGACTCAGCTGTATTTTATTATCATCAGGTCTAATCCTGCTGTCATTTCGAGTTATTTTCCACTTTGAAGGACAAGCACACATCAATTGTTCCCACAGCACAGACACACATACTCCCATACAGACAGAGAAACACTGTGAATGAGAAAGTTAATAACTCAATGTGGATGGCCTAACTGAAGAGCAGGCCAAACAATGAAGCTTCTTATCTATCAAAATGCAGAGGCCATTTTTGAGGAGAGATTTATTGAGAGACACACAAGTGCTCTCGAGTTCTATGCTACACATTAGTTCATGGATCTGCCTTGTGTGTGAGTGTTATGCAACTGTCGACATGACAGAGGTGAGAGTGATATCTACGGTAGGAATTAAAGAGCGAGTATCTAAGTTTCTTTATTGTGGGTTCTCACAGATAAATCATATGTGTCGTTTGGCATCAGATCAAGGGTGTAAAATAAGCCAGATGTGTTTTATCAATGTTTTTGATACTGTGGTTTGGTTAATTGTGTGCTGTCAAAAGAAACATCCTTTTGGCTTGCTTTTGTTGTTTTTTCATCCATTGGTGAAGTTTAACCTTCTTTCCTTTCCAAAACCCTGCTGCTATCATTTTCGTTGAGTAGTTTATCATTTCATATCTCTTTTTGTACCTTTGCTTCTGTCAGAGAAACGTTTTACTCACTTTTCTCTGATCTTCTCTCCTTCTTGCCTTCCTACTTTGTTCACCCCTGTGGTTTGCACTCGTTTGATGTTTAATGTGAGCTCTCCTCCTCTTCTGTTTAAGCTGTAATGAGCTCTGGGAGCAATAGAAAGCATTAGCCTGAGGATAAACACAATTTCACTACCGAGCAATTATTCACACAGTTATTCTATATATGTCCAGAATCTCTATAGCATAAACGGTGGCCCCAAACATATTTAAACCTCTGGCAAAAGTGTTCTTGTACCATCTTTCTATAATAAATGCCACTTGGTTTAATATTTTGCAATATAATGCATTTTTAATTGCATTTTTTAAATTATTGTATATATTTAGAAATGCATGTATGGTTTATACACTCAATGCATTATTAATTTATTTCTTATATAATTATAAAAGCATTTAAAGCATTTTTTCATGTATTTTTAAGTGTGGCTTGAGTGTCCAAATACATTTTGGGGCCACTATGCACAGAAAGAGTTCTGTCTATTGATTGCTTCAAAAGTCACTAGATTCAGTTTTTTTTTTTTTTTTTTAAGATTATTTACAAACATCCCTTACACACAAAAAAGTACTACAGTGATGATGCAGAGATGGTAGTCATTACATTATTTACATACTTTAAATAGAAGTATGGTACCATTATATTTTTGGTACTTTTTGTTAGTGGTTTGAGAGATACTGTACAGTGAGGAATAAGATGTGTGTTATACAAATTTAGGTAAATACATGACAATTGGTAGAGGAAAATTTTAGAAATATAGAACAAAATAATACAGATTCATTCAAATTCCATGCTAACTCATGTACAACATGCTTGGTAAGACAGAGAGGGTCTTTGCATTGTATATGCCTGTTTGTGTGCTTGTATGATAGAAATAATTCACAGAGGATTTAAGATTTAAGGTATTGAAGAAACGGCGATTTGAAGTAGTGATATACATTATAATGGAAGAGACAACCAATACACACACTTGATGTTGATAATCCTGTTACACAATGTCAAACCCAAAGTAAAAGTGAGTCCTTGAATGTGTATATCATTTACAATTCCCAGTGACCACACCCAGACCCCCCCCCCCCAATTTAAGTGCTGACAAAAGCCAACTAAACTTGTTTGCATTGACTTCCATCCAATAAAATTCAGGAGGCGTAGTTTTCCAAGTAACAATAAAGTAATGTTTGAGAATCTAAGAATGTTTGTCTCGTAAAATATACTAGCACAGTTAGGGGAAAAAAATATAGGTTGTATAGATTGTAATGCCAAAGCAAAAATGGGTTGTGGGGTGATTCTTGCAAAACGAAATCTGTCAAGAATGTGTCCTGGTCCTATTTTATTCTTAAAAAAAAAAGAATTACAGAAAAATGGTATATATAGAATTGAGCCAACATTCTGGGCCATTAAGTGACATTTTACATTGTGACATTATTTTCATGACAGTTACGCACATTTTATCCCAATTCTCATTACCTCATTGCCAAAAAAACACAAAAAAGATGGTCATTTATTTTACCCCAATTCTCATTACCTCATTGCCAAAAAAAAACACAAAAAAGATGGTCATTTATTTTACCCCAATTCTCATTACCTCATTGCCAAAAAAACACAAAAAAGATGGTCATTTATTTTACCCCAATTCTCATTACCTCATTGCCAAAAAAACACAAAAAAGATGGTCATTTATTTTACCCCAATTCTCATTACCAAAAAAACACAAAAAAGATGGTCATTTATTTTACCCCAATTCTCATTACCTCATTGCCAAAAAAAACACAAAAAAGATGGTCATTTATTCTCATAAACGTGATGTGAAAAAGTCATTATTTAAGCTGTGTGGTACAACCCCAATTCCGAAAAAGTTGGGACATTGTGAAAATTGCAAATAAAAACAAAGATAATTTATTTGTAAATTATACTCACGTTATGCTATATTGAAAGCATCACAACCACACATAATATGATGTTTTATCTTGTGAATTTTATAGTTTTATTTTTTAATTTACAGTAATTTCAAACCAGATTATTGAAACAAGCTCCAAAAAAGTTGAGACAGTCGAGTGTTTACCTCTGTGAAACATCACCATTTCTTCTAATAACACTTATTAAGCATTTGGGCATTGAAGACACAAGTTTGATAAGTTCAGAAAGTGGAATAAACCCCCCATTCATCCATTTTGTGCACAAAACGTTAGCTGCACAATAGTACAGGGTCTTCATTTCTGGATGGTGTGCTTCATAATGTGCCACACATACTCAATTGGAGATGGTCAGAACTGTTCTCAGAACACACTCTCTGCTTACACAGCCATGCACTTGAAATCTGGGCAGTATGTGGTTTGAAATTGTCCTGCTGGAAAATACAGGGATGTCCCTGGAAATGATAGTGCTGGATGGCAATATTTTTTGCTCCAAAGTTTATACATATCTGTCTGCATTCATGGTGTTCTCACAGATGTGCAAGTTACACATGCCATGGGCACTGACACACCCCTGGCCCATACAGACACTGGCTTTTAGACCTGACACTAATAACAGCTTGGATGGTCCTTTTCCTCTTTGTCCCAGAGAACACAACGGCTTTGTTTTTCAAAATGTTTTTGAAATGTGGACTCTTCAGACCAAAAAACACTGTTCCACTGTCCTACTTTCCATCTAAGATGAGACCGAGCCCAGAGAATTCGGTAGTGCTTCTGGACAGTGTTCTGCTTTGCATAGTCTTAACTTGCATCTGTGGATGCAGCAGCGAGTGGTGTTGACTAGCAAAGGTTTACTAAAGTTATCACAAGCCCATGTTCATGATATCCATTACAGACCAATTATATTTTTTAAGACAGTGACGTCTGAGGGATCAGCGATCACTCGCATTCAGAAGTAGTTTTCGTCTTGCCATTAACACACCAAGATTTGACCAGATTCCTTGAATCTTTTTACTATATTGTGCACTTAGGGAAATGCACAAAATCCTTCCAATTTGTCTTTGGGAACATTGTTCTCAAAGTGTTCGATTATTCACTGAAGCATCTGTTGGCAAATTGACAAGTCTCGAATGATTCTTGCTCTTGAAGGTCTAGACTGTTTTTGGATGCTCCTTATATACTATGACATAATTGCCTCACCTGTTTCACATCGACTTGTTATTTTAACTCGTCAAATTGTTATTAGTCTTAAATTGCCCCTGTCTCAGTTTTTTTAGAGCATGTTGCAATCGACTGATTTGAAATTACTGTACAGTTTAAAAAAAAAACAATGCAATTCACAAGGTAAAACTTCATATAATGTGTAGTTGCATTGCCTTTAGTAAAGCAAAGGGTGAATATAATTTACAAATCACCCCTTTTTGTTTTTATTAGCATTTCTCATACTGTCACAACTTTTTCGGAATAGGGGTTGTATTATTTATAAATCAAAGTAGTTCTCCTTTTGTACTGCCTTTAATTTTTTTCTGATTCTGAATTAAGTAAAAGCAACAGTATTGCTTTTACTGTAATAACATAAAACAATTATTGTGTTACAATAATGACAACCATCACTGAACTTTTTTTATGTGTTAGGGTAATGAGAACTGGGGGGGTAAAATATGATAAATGTCCTGAAAATAATGTGACAATACAAAAAATATATAATTCATTTTTATTATGTAATTCTAAAAAGTTTTCTTCTTTTTTGTCTTACATTGATTTGAGGTTAAATACGACCAAGAGATTTTGTTGTCAGGTTTCATGAAACTTTTATAGTTTTAATCTTGCTGACACAGACAGCAAGGAACAAAGCTAAGCACAGACCAAATGTATCTAAAGAAAAGTCAAAGTTATGTTTCCGATTTCACTGTGCAATCAATCTGATGATTCTTATTGCCACTAGACTGTTTTCTGGTTCCAGTCGCCATAAGAAATGTAAAAAAAACTACCGAAATGAGCAGTCCAGATGGAGAACAACCACCATTTTAAGTGTTTAGTTGGAGTAATATGATTTCAGGCTAAACTTGAACAGTAGTCAACTCAAACAACTCCTAAAAACTTGAAGTATAGTGATATCATTGTAATTAACCTCTGGCCATTTCTTCATGTCATCTATCCACTATACTGAGACACTGTTAGACGACGGTCATCACAAATCTGTAAAGGATCGGCACTTTGGAGAATGTGGAGTGGAGGGGGGGGGCGGAGCCGGGTCGGAATATCATGCGCCCGGTCCCCAATCGGCCTGATGAGGCACGCGAGGGATAAAGGTGGCCGGTGACGATGGTTCGAGAGAGAGAGAATTACGGGCATGTCCGTCATGTGTGTGTTTGTGTTTATGTTTGTGCTTTTGGTTTGAGTTTAATTAAATTGTAATTTATATTGACAAGCCGGTTCTCGCCTCCTCCTTGCCCATCCTTAACTGTGTTACATTGGTGCCGAAGCCCGGGAAGGAGGAGGGATGCCCGTCGTAGAGTCCTCGACACTGCCGTCCACCCTGGGGAGCGCCGTTGCCATCTGCCGGGTGACGGAGTAGCCCGACCGCCCGGGTGCGGTGAACGGCCGCCGTCCACGGGGCGAGTGGGGACTGGATTCCCCGAGCTCCTGGAGCGATGGAGCCGCTGCCAGGGGCGGAGGAGTGCCCTGCCGTCCCCCAGAAATGTGGAGGGGTCGATTGAAGAGGAGGGAAGTAACTCCCCGATCGCCTGGAGTGGTAGGGCTTTGTCCCCAGGAGGAATGTCCCCAGGTGCCGCCAGAAAAGCGGAGGGGCGTTCTGTCCGCTGGGGGTCGGAGATTTGACTCCGATTCGCCCGGAGAGGAGCGGCTGTCGTCCGCCAGAGAGTGTGGAGGAGTGTTCGAGAACCACGCGACGGTACATCCCTCCTCCTTCCCGGGTTTCGGCACCAATGTAACACAGTTAATGATGGGCAAGGAGGAGGCGAGAACCGGCTTGTCAAAATAGATAATTGTTTAATGAAAACTGAACTCAAAATACACAAATATTAAACAAACACACACACACGATGGACATGCCTGTAATTCTCTCTCACTCGAACCATCATCACCGGCCGCCTTTATCCCTCGCGCGCCTCATCAGGCTGATTGGGGACCGGGCGCGCAATATTCCGACCCGGCCCCGCCCCCCTCCGCTCCACAGAGCCATATGATTTTTTGTCCCAATGGTGCAATTTAGGCAAATTGAATACGTTAAAAATCACATCATCTGTTAAAAACATATACCAATGCGAGTGAAAACATCGGAGAATGGAAAACAAAAACAGGCTTCTCCCTCTCTATCTCTCTCTCTCTCTATCTTACTCATCGCTGGGAGATGTGCTTGCATCCGTTGGTGATTTTGGCGGGAGGATGTAGTGTGTACATATTAGTCTATGTGTGTGTGTGTGTGTGTTCCATTGCCCAGCTGGACTGGCAGTGACAGCAGAATCATTTAGCTGTCTAACAGGCAGCCAGGGATGGCCAGCCAACACAATGCCATCCTCTCACGAGCACCAAAACGGCCTCTTTGTAGCTCCAGGAGGAAGGATGAGTCCTTTCTGCATCCAGATCCGGCCTAACACACTCCAACGCACACTCACGTACAGGTGTTCAAACAGACAAAATTTGTGCTATTGCATTCCTCTGTTTTCAGATCCCTTCGCTCACTGACATACATTATGTCAACAGCACTATTCACTGGATAAACAGGCCGGAAAGACATTTTAAGTGAATGTGTGCATGCATCTTTGTGTGGTCTGAATGCTGGTCAAACAAACAGAGAGTTTGGTTAAATTGAATCCAAATGCAGACATAGAAAACTGTTCAAAGTCAAACTGTGTCCAGCATGACTGGTCTAGAAACTTCCCTCCACTTCTCACCTCTGTTTCTTCATCTGTCGCCTAGCCTACATCTCTTTCCCGTCTCACAAATAGACACACACTTCTGTCTCATCTGGCCATTGCTGTGAATTCCCTGCCTGTAATAACAAACTGCCATTCCCTTCTTCCTCCTGGCAGGTGCTTCCAATAAAAAGACCTCCAGTGTTAGAGATACATGGCACCCCATCAAAGCTACAGAGTGAGGGGAAGTGAGCATAGAGAGAGAGATGATCCTCTCTGAAGATCTTGAGTAGCAAAGCAGCATACCAACATAGTCATGGTTAAGTTAACAGAGAGAGCACAGATCAGCCTGAGCATCTCTACGCAACAGCAGCTAAGCAATCTTGAGCCCATATCACCTTCTATTTCCAGCAGCAAAATACCAGTAAATGCAAATAAGACAACAACTAAAGCATAACTTGAATATCTTTACTGAGTACGTTCTTTTACAGGCGTTCTTTTACATTGTGCCTACAAACCAGAATTTCCACACCAAACAACCACAATAAGGCAACAATTTCTAATTTATTATTCTTTGACAGCAGTACAAAGTATAGTTGGAAACACAGGCTATACACTATTAACATATGAATAGGCAGTAGGAGAGGTTATAGCTATCAATTAATTTTCAAAACACAATTTTTAGTAGCTTTTTAAATGATCCATAGCTCAAATATCTAAGGTACAGAGGGCTTGCCCTTTATAAGCCTGATCAACACCGCCCTCTGCTGTACAGAATTTAACCATTATTGCATTACAGTCAAGAAGACGCTCACATTCTATTTAATTTTCTGATACACTACAATATTCTAATGCATTTAATGTATGTCGAGAGTAAATATTATATTACTGGTTTCCTGGTGATGCAACCCTGGAGAGAGAATACAATAAATTGTAATATGACTTTACACAATAAAGCCGAAAGTATAAGAACAAAGCCATCCCAGAAATGAGCAGAGATGCATTTAGAATCGTTTAGTGCATACAATGAAGAAGATACACTATGAATGGTTAAAATAGAAGAATTATTATTTAAGCCCATTGTACCTGACCATTTTCAGGAACTCATGCCACCCTTCCATTCTTTCTATGGTTATACAGTATGCAGTGGCGTGTTTCCATGATTGCCACTGACTTTATGTTTGCTTTACAGTATGCATCTTAAGTAAATTAAACCCCAGTTTAGAATTAAGGTAAATTACCTTCATGACAACATGCATGTAAGCAGCGTTTAAAAAATAAGTTGAAACATTAAAAGCAGGAGAATATAAATATATGTATAGCATATCTATGAACAATTTTAAATGTAAATAAGCCTACTAATAAAATTACCATTAAAGTTAATTTACCTTGAACAAACAAGTAGTTTTATAAATAACAAGCATCAAGATTTCACCTCTTTTTGACCCACATATGTATTTAAGGAGGGTTATGTTCCATATACAATCTAGGGATAAGTCATCTCTTGAATATCTGAAATTATCCAAATATTTTCCCTATAAAACCATTAGAATAACAGATTGTATAAGTGTGAAAAACTGATAGCTTGTCCCCAAATTCAAGAGGTCCAGGCTTTAAGGCCTTGAATTCCATCCATCCATCCATTCATCCATTGTCAACCGCTTATCCTGTGTTAAGGGTCGCGGGGGTCTGGAGCCTATCCCAGCTAACATTGGGCAAAAGGCAGGGGACACCCTGGACAGGTCGCCAGTCCATCGCAGGGCCACACATAGACAGACATACACTCACACTCACCTCCACATCCACATCCACATCCACATCCACAGCAATTTTTTTGGAGACACCAATTAACCTAGCCTGCATGTCTTTTGGATGGTGGGAGGAAGCCGGAGTACCCGGAGTGAACCCACGCAGACACAGGGAGAACATGCAAACTCCACACAGAAAGGCCAGGGCAACCAGGGTTTGAACCCACGACCTTCTTGCTGTGAGGTGACAGTGCTAACCGCTGCACCACCATGCCGCCCCAGAATTACCCCCAGTTTGGCCATGGATTTCTCCTCATTATTGAATAGGTTAATGTAGCCATGGTTTCTATAAAACCAAATAAATTATAACATTTTGTTTTGAAAGCAAACAGTAGCCTAAACATTTAAAATCTATCATTAAAACTGCCCTTATTATAAAACAAATAACTAGACTTCTCTTTGCCCTTTTATAGTTTAAATATAAATCTATAGCATGTCTGTCAAATCATACCTATTACTATAGTTGGTGTTACTACCAACCAGGCCTCAAATTGAAAACGTGACTTTATAAAAATGTTGGCAAAATGTGTTATACGTGTCTCCAGGTACAATTCCCAGCAGTTTCCAGGTGAAATGAACACTAGAGGTGTAACAACCAGCAAGGTGTGTTATATATAAAAAAAGAAACTGTATTTTAAATATAATTTTGTAAAAATCCAAATAACTCTACAGATCTTCATTGGAAAGAGTTTAAACAATGTTTTCCATAAACATGCACCTGTGGAAAAGTTGTTAAGACACTACCAGCTTACAGACGGTAGGCAATTAAGGTCACAGTTATAAAAACTTAGGACACTAAAGAGACCTTTCTACTGACTCACCAAAAGAAAGATGCCTAGGATCCCTGTTCATCTGCGTGAATGTGCCTCAGGCATGCTGCATGGAGGCATGAGGACTGCAGATGTGGCCAGGACAATAAACTGCAATGTCCATACTGTGAGATGCCTAAGACAGCGCTACAGGGAGACAGGAAGGACAGCTGATCATCCTAGCAGTGGCAGACCACGTGTAACAACACCTGCACAGGACCAGTACATCCAAATATTACACCTGTGGGACATGTACAGGATGACAGCAACAACAACTGTCCAAGTTACACCAGGAATGCACAATCCCTCCATCAGTGCTCAGACTGTCCGTAAAAGGCTGAGAGAGGCTGGACTGAGGGCTTGTAGGCCTGTTGTAAGGCAGGTCCTTACCAGACATCACCAGCAACAATGTCGCCTATCAGCACAAACCCACCTTCGCTGGACCAGACAGGACTGGCAAAAAGTGCTCTTCACTGACAAGTCACGGGTTTCTCTCACCAGTGGTGTTGGTCGGACTTGCGTTTATCGTCAAAGGAATGAGCGATACACCGAGGCCTGTACTCTGGAGCATGATCGATTTGGAGGTGGAGGGTCCGTCATGGTCTGGGGCTTGTTGTTGGCAATCTCAGTGCTGTGCGTTACAGGGAAGACATCCTCCTCCCTCATGTGGTACCCTTCCTGCAGGCTCATCCTCCAGCATGACAATGCCACCAGCCATACTGCTCCTTCTGTGCGTGATTTCCTGCAAGACAGGAATGTCAATGTTCTGCCATGGCAAGTGAAGAGCCCGAATCTCAATCCCATTGAGCAAGTCTGGGACCTATTGGCTCGGATGGTGAGGGCTAGAGCCATTCCCCCCAGCAATGTCCAGGAACTTGTAAGTGCCTTGGTGGAAGAGTGGGGTAACATCTTACAGCAAGAACTGGTAAATCTGGTGCAGTCCATGAGGAGGAGATGCACTGCAGTACTTAATGCAGCTGGTGGCCACACCTGATACTGACTGTTACTTTTGATTTTGATCCCCCCTTTGTTCAGGGACAGATTATTACATTTCAGACACATATCTGTGAAATTTGTTCAGTTTATGTCTGTTGAATCTTTTTATGTTCATATAAATATTTACACATGATTAGTTTGCTGAAAATAAAAGCAGTTGAAAGTAAGAGGACTTTTCTTTTTTTTATAAGTTTATTTACTTTCACTCATCATGACTTTAATTGCTCATAATTACTTTATAAATACTTGTTTTTCTCTCTGTTACTCAGACCCTGCTATTTTATGATATCAACACACACTCTGACACATCTTTTGAAAAACAATACATTTTCATGCTTGTATTACAGCCCCATCTACATATCTACACTCATTCCAACACATTCAGCTTACGCAGGTCACCTGATAGACTGTGGTTCAAGACCAGCCAAGAACTGACACATGACAAGAAAGAGTCTAAGAAGCAACACGAAATGAAATTGCTTCAGAAAATTTGCTTTTTATTTTCATATTTTCATATTCATATTTGCATTTTAAAACACTATTGGTCAGGTTGTGTCTATTGGTATATCACCCACCCTACTACAGCATATGATGGACTATGTTCAATTATTTATTTGTTTTACTGCACTGCCCTGTCAAAGAACAGACATGCCAATTGGAAAATGTAAGTTATAACAGGTTTTTACAGTTCTTTTTATAAAGTTCTGGTCAACCCAGTGATATGCCATTCTACATGGCTTCACAGGTTCAGATCGCTGATATTCTGCGGCTGTAACTTGGAATTCACTGGGTAAATTGTTTTGATTAGGCTTAATATAGTACACATCTACGCTTATTACAAAATAGTGCTGGGTAACCAGATGCTCTTGTGATGGAAATACGAGTCATAAATCACCACCTTCACTGTAGTTTTGCAATTTGAGTATTCATATGAATGCTTTCTGTGTTGTTTTTTTATCCAACACATAATTAATGCACTGTAAAATGTAATTAGTTGACCTTACTTAAAAAAAAGTATGCAAACTCCTTGCCTCAAAAAAATTAAGCAAAGTAATCTTAAGATTAGTGAGTTAGAAAAGCTTGTTTATTTTAAGTGTGCAGTACTAAATCAAGTAGTACCACTAACACGGTTTTTTATGTTCATGTAACTTAATATCCATGCTTACTGTTAACTTAATTTTTTCATTTTGTGTGGATTGCTTGATATAAATTTAACCCCACTTAGAATGACTAAATACCTACAACTTAACACTTTTAGTTCTGCTCACTCATTTTTCATGTTCACTTAAATTAAAGAAACCAATTTCCTTGAATGGGTCCTTGTTGCAGCTGCCCAGGTTTGGGTCCAACCTGTGGCCTTTTCTCTCCCCCATTTCTTATCTATTTTTGCTGTTACTATCTAATAAAGGCAAACACACCACAAACATGTACTTTAAAAGAACACTCACTGGGTGGATTCAGCTCCATTATAACATTTATTCAATGCACATTCAAGTACAAAACAGCACCTAAACAACAAAGTTGTGGTTTCATTTAACTGTAGAAAATGACATGGAAAAATATAAAAAATAAAAAATAAAAATAAAACCACATTTCTGTGAGCTAATTCTATGCATGTAACAGTCTCCCAATATTAAACAGGTAAACACCTGATAACTACAGGACTTCAGTGCATGCAAAATCAGTGCATTTCTGATCAAAACTGAAAGTACAACAAATGCTTTTGTGTCCCAAAGTGAGCAGTCCAAGGATTAAACCAACACAAAGAAAAACATCACTCCTTGGGGTTTGTATTTGTACTACATTACAACTATTAAAATGTAAACAGTCTTTAAATGTCTTAAATGTCTTTTCTGACATTATCATCTAATAACAACTAACAACTCTTTGCAACACAAGGTGGCGCTATTTCCACCATTAGCATACCTGCATAACATGGTACAGATTTTAATGGAATTTTTCTTTTTTTTAATTGAGATCGTAAATAAGCAAGAACAGTTGCATGAAAGCATCAAACTTTCTCTGATAACAGGAGAACATTAATGGCTGCAAAGCTTACAAAGTGCTATCTGACAGCTGACGGCTCTTTACTGTTCTAACCCAGAAGACTGTTCTTCAGAGTTAACAGTTTTGGTGGGAGGTTTTTCTTTCCCAGTCCAAGCATCACAGTCTGAATGAAGTTGAGTGTATTTGCCATGCATTTTGGGTAATCCAAATGCAATGCATATGTCAAGTCAAGTCAAGTCAAGTGGTTTTTATTGTCGAATCAACCATATACAGTTAGTACAGTACACAGCAAAACGAGACAACGTTCCTCCAGGACCATGGTGCTACATAAAAACAACAAAGGACCAACACAGGACCACATGAGACAACACAACGAAATAAAATACATATATAAAATACCTATATATACCTATATAAAGTGCACGTGCAAACATGTGCAAAGTACGGGACAGTACAACAAATGTCTGACAATGAACAGGACAATAGACAGTGCAGCGCCGACCAGTACACAGTAGTGCAAAAAGATAACAGTTTCTAAAAACGTAAACATAACATACTATGAGATAGTGTTCTATGCACATAGCAGTTATTGAGGTAGCAGACAGTTATAAAGTGACAGTAATTAAAGTGCAACTCAGGACACGTGTGTGTGTGTGTAAGTCCAAACAACAGACAAACTGCCTTAGGCAAGTTTTTAATATGATCCATGACAATACCTCCCTCCAGAATGATGGCAGTGGAGATGGGCTGGAGGTCCACTGAGCTTTGACCCTCGTGAGGACTATCTTCACTGACAACTGTCAGCACACCAACAGTGATGCATTCTAGGGCCTCGTCTCTCGCTGTATCCTACAAAGACACACATTCTTCAGCATTGCAATTTATGCTATTCAAAAAACATTCATTTTTAGTGTTGTAATGTTATCAGAGAATCCATCCATCCATCCATCGTCAACCGCTTATCCTGTGTACAGGGTCGCAGGGGGCTGGAGCCTATCCCAGCTAACATTGGGCGAAAGGCTGGGGACACCCTGGACAGGTCGCCAGTCCAGTTATCAGAGAATATGGCTTTAAATATATTTTCACACTGGATTGTTAGCCGACATTACTACACACATCATTACTAGCAAGCACAAAACACTGGCGCTGACTTACAGAAACAAAACGGTCTGCACAAGCATAAAATATTTACTCACCAAATGAGTATGTCAAGCACAAGAATCGCTGTTATGCTGAAGAAAATCACAAGTGTCGTTGAAGTGATGTTTAGGTCCAGCTCCACCTGGTCAGTTGCGGGCATGATGTGAAATGTACTGTCTGCAAAATTACGAATCCCGCCACGCCAAGACCCGCCCTACAAAGCAGCTTGATTGTTGGGGTTAGGCATTTCACCTCGAGTGGTTAAGGTTAGTATAGCCGATTGGTCAGGGGATAGGACCTGTACAAATCAGGTTACGTTGCCTTGTGTAAGCATGGACTGATCTGTGCATGCCCATAGGTCATAAACTTACTTTTTCTAAATGAATCCAGCTCAAGTAGACTGAGCTGGTAAGATTTTTAACCTCAAAGTACAAGTAACTTACTAAAAGCGAGTGTTAATAGCAGGTTGATAAAAACTGATTAAGGTCAATTTACTATTTTTTATTAAATACCATGTTTGCATTTACGGTGTGCATGTCTGCATTCTGCATGCATAACTGACTCAATGGAAAATGTCAAAAGGTTCCAAACCATTTTAATTCAATAATCTCTTTTTGACTTGTTATTCACAAAATAGTTGAAGTAATCAAGTAAATTCTTAGCATAATTGGAAAGACTTGTATAAATCATGCTCAATGTATAGTGCATGGTGCTAGCAACATCAAGATCATAGGTTTGATTCCCAGGGTCCATACAACCTAATAAATGTATAAATTGAATTCACTGTGAGTCGCTGTGGATAAAGCATCTGCCAAATGCATACATGTAAATGTAATGTATTTGACATTGTAATCCTGCTATTCACTATAGAAATGGACCCTTGTGACAGCTTTGTTATTCTTCCACTCAGTAGTGTTCTCTGGTGGTCTGGAGCCAAGGAAACAGAATGTTGGTCACGTGTGTAACCATGGTTCTATGATCTATCCCTCCCGTCACTCGGCTCAGTGAGAAGACTTGCTTGATGGGCATTTATGCATTGCCATGTCATCAACAAGTCATGAGGTGACAGCTTTTATATTGGGTTCTCAGCAAGAAGGGAGACACAAAGGTATTCCACTCAGTAGTATCCTCTGGCAGTCTCATTTTGTGTCCAGGCATTGTGTCCTTGAGTAAGGCACTTAACTCCAGGTTGCTCCGGGGGGATTGTCCCTGTAATAATTGCACTGTAAGTCACTTTGGATAAAAGCGTCTGCCAAATGCATAAATGTAAATGTAAATGTATGTCTCCTGCCAGTCATAGAACCACAGTTACATATGTAACAAATATTTTAAATAGAACAAAACAAAATATATTTTATATAGTCTACAAGGAAGCCTAATGTAGACATTTCAACGTTAAAATCTGGCACTGCTTTGACTGATCAGCAGAGGGTATTAAAGCATTTTGAAAGTAAAGCCAATTTTGAGTTTTGAGCCAAAGTAAAAAGCAAGTAGTATGTTGTTGCTTTGTTTAGGATTTTTTTTGTTATTTTTCCTCATTTCTAAATAACAGCTAAATTGAGCAACGTGATTATATTGTTCATCGTCACAATCCCAGGTGAACACTGTTTCAAGTAATTAGTCATGTGATTAATCATTTGCTCTGATTAGACTGTTAAAGGCCTATAAAAGACATTTACCTCTTGTGACGTGTACTTGGATTTGGTATGAACTGTTGATTTGAAAAAGCTGGACTAGAAAATTGTTTGGCTTTGTTTTTCAGCTATGGATCAGGGGTGGAAAAGGTAAGTTTGTTTATTCAGCCTGTCTTTGTGAGGGATACTCTAAGTGTTGTAATAAAAAGGAAATTTTGTTTTCTTCATTGTAGGTTTCTTGTGATTCTCCTGGCATTTTGGAGTAATGCTGTGAAGCTTAAAGGTGTGAAATTGTACAGGGACTGTGGTCTTGGATTATATTAATCCCTTCATGTAAATTAAGTTTAATATGAAGTGCAATAAGGACTCTTTGTTTTTTTAGTTGGGGCTTATCCACACATCCACCCTCTGTGGGGTCACCCTTCTCGTGCAGCCCAGTCTTCTGTGTCTGAGGCCTCAGTGACTGGGATCTCTACTGTTGAAGTGGGCTCTAATGTGCTCCCTGACAGTAGCCAGGAAAGTGGGTCCAAGTTTTCTCCGTTGTCCCAGTATGAGCAAGGTGGTGATCCCAGTGGCCAGCAATCCATGTCTCCTGTTCAAAATGGTGCTATTTCTGCTTACTTTGCCCCATCTCAAGAAGCACTGCAAGCAGGCAGTTTTACATCACTACAATCCCAGGGGTCCTCCGGTTCAAGTGTTCAGGATATTGCAAACCAATTGACCAGTGGACACCGTCTCCAAAGCCAGTACTCTTCAACATCACGGACCAGCTCTGGGCCTCAATCCACAAGTGCTTCTAGTCAAATTGTTTCTACTCCAGAAGGACGTAACCGTTACTCTTCATATGCTAAGGTCGGATCCTGGCCTCTAAGTGTTTATGGGCTGTCCACTACTGACCAGAGACATTCCACAAGTTGGCATGCAATCAGCTCTCAGGAAAGCTCCAGATCCCAATCAGCAAAAGCTTCTCCTCCCCTGTACTCCCAAGGTAGTGTCCCTATTCACAATGTGTCAGTCCTTTCTGCTCCAGGCTCAGTTTCAGTTTCTCAGGGTAAACCTGAGTCGCTCTCACGATTTCCCAGCTGGTCTTCCAGTGACCAGAGCTCTCGGACCATGTACAGTTTGAGCTCCCAATCAGCTGACACCCAAGGAAGTGTCTCTTCCAATGCCTTGGCTCCCAGTGCTCAAGAGTCTGCTTTCTCCTGGGTCAGTTCTGGGCCGGTTATTTTCACACAGGAAGGAAGTGGAAGCTACAGTGGTTTGCCCACTTCTCAAAGCATGTCTAGTCCGTATTCCCCTGTTACTATGTACAGCAAGCTTGGCACGTTTCCCCTTCGGATTTCTGGCCAGCCCACAAGTGACCAGAGCTCTCGCAGTCCGAATATGTCAGGTGCTCCAAGTAGCCCTGGCATTATATTGGCAACTTCCAGTAGTCCTGTGCAAGGAGGAAGTCGCTCTCTCGCTTCCTCTACCAAACCTCAGCACGTCCCTGGTCAATATGACCCTGTGTTCCCTACCAAATATTTATCTGCTCCCATGTCCTCTCTGCTAGGTGTTTCTAGCCAGTCCAGAGTTTTAAGCTCCAGGCAAAATGTCTCCGCCTCCAAAGGCAGCTCTAATTTTGTCCCTCAGGGCATGGGTAGTCCTTACAGTGGCTCAATCCAATCTCAAGGGGTCTCTAACCAGCTTGACCCTGGGTATCTTCCATATACAAAGCTTAGTTCCTCATCCCTTGGTGTTTCTAGCCAGTCCATAAGTGATCAGGCTTTCTATGCTCCACTCTCACCAGCATCACAGGTTGGCTCTCCAACCACAAGCAGGTTCCAGTCAGTTTGTATACACTCCGGGAGGAGGCAGCTATAACAGTGGGTCATTTCCCCAGTCTCAAGAATCATTTGGTCACTATGATCCTGCACCCCATGGTAAATTTGCAAGCACTTCAGTGTTCTCACCCCAAGGTGTCTTCAGCCAGTCTGCCACTAGTCTAAGTTCACGTAGACCGTATACTTCTACCTTCCCAGTCAGCTCTGGCACTCCCTTGGAATCCACTTCCTTCCCATTACAGGGGAGTAGCACATATGTTGACTCCTCACCCCAACCTCAAGGAACCAAAAGTCAATTTGGCCTTGGGTCTCCACTGTATGTGCCTCTGTCATCATGCCAAGGTGTTAGCCAGGATCGCAAAGCAGCTTGTGCATACTCCCTGTCCCAGAGCCAAATGGCTCAACGATGGAAGTCTTCAGTCTCCAAGGTGACCCAAGGTTTTCAGACCACTGATGCAGCCATGTCACAAAGCAGCCTTCCTTCTCAAAGCTCTCAGGCTCTCAGTATGTTCTCATCCCTGTCCTCACCAGGAGGTCCTAATAAATTGGTTTCCAAAAATGTAGGAAGTGGCGGTTACAGTGATGCGTTTCCCCAGTCTCAAAGCAGCTCTAATCGGTATAACCCTGGATCCCTTGCATATGCTAAGCTTGGTTCTACACCCCTTGGTGTCTCTACCCAGTCTTTCACTGATCCGAGTTCTCTCAGCCTATATGGTTCAAGCTCTATGAAGAAGGCTGGTGCACAACTAGCAACTTCCAGTCATTTTGCCTCTACACAGGGAGGAAGTGGCTCAACAGTCGGCTCTGCTCTCCAATCGAAAGATGCCTATAGCCAGTACACCCCTCCATCTCCTTCCCTAGATGTTAATGTGCCTGTGTCCAGTCAGTACTACCATGCAACTCCTAGTGGATCCTTCCAGTCTCAAAAATGCCAGCCTTCTGCCTCCAGGGTGACTCAAGGTATTCCGAATTCTGGTAAAGCTATGTCACAGAGCAGTTCTTCCACTCCGAGCTCTACCAGTCGGTTCTCTTTTTCCTCAGCAGGAGGTCTTGGTAGACTTATTTCCACGCAGGGAGGAATGAGTTCCAGTGGTTTGTCCCCATCTCAAAGCCGCTCTAGTCAGCATACCCCTGGATCCCTTGCATATGCCAAGCTTGGTTCTACACCCCTTGGTGTCTCTACCCAGTCTTTCACTGATCCGAGTTCTCTCAGCCTATATGGTTCAAGCTCTATGAAGAAGGCTGGTGCACAACTGGCAACTTCCAGTCATTTTGCCTCTACACAGGGAGGAAGTGGCTCAACAGTCAGCTCTACTCTCCAGTCAAAAGATGCCTATAGCCAATACACCCCTCCCCCTCCATCTCCTTCCCTAGATGTTAATGTGCCTGTGTCCAGTCGGTACAACAAAGCAACTCCTAGTGGATCCTTCCAGTCTCAAAAATGGCAGCCTTTCACTCTAGGTTGGACTCAATCTGTTCAGACCCCTGATGCAGCTTATGTCACCAAGCAGCCTTCCTTCTCAAAGCTCTCCGGCTCCCAGTATGTTCTCATCCCTTTCTTCACCAGGAGGTCCTAATAAATTAGTTTCCACAAATGTAGGAAGTGGCGGTTACCATGGTCTGTTTCCCCAGTCTCAAAGCAGCTCTAATCGGTATACCCCTGGATCCCTTGCATATGCCAAGCTTCGTTCTACAACCCTTGGTGTCTCTACCCAGTCTTTCACTGATCCAAGCTCTTCCAGTATATATGGGTTGGGCTCTCGGAGCAAGTCTGGCAGTCAGCTGGCAGTTCTCAGTCATATGTCTGTGAAGGGTGGGAGTAGCTCTACTGATGGCCCATCTGCCCAGCTCCAAAACCCTTCTAGCCAGCTTGCCTCTGTATCTTCCTTGTATGCAAGTGTACCCATGTCCAGACCGTACTCTCAATTAACTCCAAGTGTATCCCCTTTGTCTCTGAGCAAAATGCCTCAAAGTTTGCCATCTTCAGTCTCCAGTTGGATGCAAGGTATTCAGACCTCTGGTACATATGCCTTGCATAGCAGCTCTTCACCTCAAAGCTCTAATCCTCCCAGTAGATTTTCTCTCTCTGCCTTGAGCCCTCCTGTGACTTCTGTGACCCAGATTGGTAAGACGCCGTTCTCTGCATCCCAGAGTCTCTTTGGAGTAGTTGAGAGGCCCTCTAGACTCATTGCCTCCTATGAAGCACCTTTATCCACAGCCAATAGCCAAATGTCTGGTCCCCTTGCTTTATTGCAATGCCCAAAAGATTCCAATTTATCTCCATCTCTGAACTTGAATGCCCAAGCTGCTTCTATGTTCTCTGGTCCATCTCGGACTCTAACTGCTCAGACTCCCAGTGGGTTTGATTCACAGTCCGACATACGCCAGAAATTCAGCAAAGTGAATGCTCCTATTTATCAACCTTCCCATAGCTCAAGTTGATACTACTCCATGGTCAAGGCCTAATGGATCTTGTCAATTTTTCATGCATCAACTGAAATTGTGCCTTTTTGTAATTTCAGGATATCTTTAATAAACTTCCTTAAATCATAACTGTGGGGTTTTTTTCTTAATTTTTTTTTTCAAGAGCTTGTGGGCAAAGATCAAATCATGACTTTAACAAACACCACCTGAGATGAGATCACAAAACAAATATATGGTTCTATACGAGTTGTGTAAAGTAAGGGCAAATTAGTGATGTCTGATTCTAACTAATTGTTCTTATGAGCAGATTCACTAAATCAAACTTTAGTTCCAGGTTGACGACGTAAGATGCATAGCTGAAACTGTAGGCAACTATGCAGCAGGTTGAACTATCTGACTTGGAGTAAAACGAGCAGGTCCCATTAACTGTAAAAAAAATTTGCCAAGGATTACTGCGGACTTGTGTTGAGCCGTTAATGTTAGCTGAATAAAACTGTATTAAACCTTCAGATGTCTTCTGTTATTTTTAAATATTTGCAAATGAATGTCTGGATAATTAAGCAGCTGTTTTTACTCCTATACAAATTATTAATTACATTGTTTTCAGCAACAACTTGCCAAATTAACGCTTAAGTATAGACAACTAGTACCGTAAGACTGAGTTGAACTCATACAAGCTAGATGGCTCTTATAAGTTACTAGTCCTTTTGCCCAATAACCTGTTTGAAATTAACGACAAACCTACAGGCAGAATCGAAAGTCAGCTTTTTGGTCATTTCTGACTCCCCAGTATCTAAGTTCGCCAATGATTCTGAGTGAGCTGCTGATACGGAGTATGAGTGTACTGAGGACTTAAAACGAGCCTGGGTGAAATGTAAGTTTCTTTAAAAACAAACAAAATTAGCTGGAAATCATGACTAGTTTTATTCAATGTTTTTATTAAACATGCAAAAACTTTCCAGTTGAGTTGCAAATAAAGTTCACTACTGTATGCAGATTATGAATCATGCTATGGTGAATTGTGTAAGACTAGTTTATTCTCTTTATATGCTTAAGACATGCATCAGTGTCTGTATTGGGTGTTTCGTTGCTAAACTTTAATGCTGTAAACTCATCCAAGATGTAATCAATATTGTCATTGGTATTGACATGCATGATCACAGCATGAAACGCTAATCAAAATAAACAAAATTGTTATTGTAACTTAATTGAATAAAATGTAATAAACCCCAATATGCGTTCACAAATGGCTTTATTTGAATGTTTGAGCATGAATACCATAAAGCCCAAAGTATACTTCGCCTGTCCGGGTTCCGCGACGGTCTGTGCACTGTCGTGATGTAATTTTCGTCATCAGGACAGGGTTGCACAAGCTGTGCATAAGTTCTCATAAGTTAGGACGTAAAGTTCACACTAAGGGCTTAGTAAAGTTAGTTTGTTAGTAAGTTAGTTCTTAATTTGGTTGCAGCACCTGTTCTTAAGGCAAGATTTGACTAGTAGGTCGTAGTAATGCGTAGTTGCATAATATAACTTTTACATTAATTGATCCAATAAGCAGCCTTCAAATGTGTACACAGAAATGTTAAAAAGCCGTGCATTTCAGTTTTATCTAATTACAGTTGATGTTCAAACCTTGTTTGCTCACGTAACTGTCATCTGTAGTAAATTATATCCCCATTAAAATACAATACATAAAACAAGATTTAATTAATGGTATGTTTAGTATGTAAATAACAATGTAAATAACAATATTTAATAAGTACCTAAAACGAATAAAGGACAATAAATAAATAATTACTTATACAACATGCCTGTCTATTACCAAAAATAGACATTTATTCATTTTAATATCTTACATCTTATGTTGAAACTTCACCGATAGATCGGTTTCATGCTGAAGAAGTACGTTGTTTTTTTTATATAAGGGTTTCTCTCGTAAATGTAAATGAGCGTAAATGTAAACACCATCATATACATGTCGGAATGACTGAAGCCTGTCAACCAAAACACAAGCTCATTGATGTCATTAAAGTCTGCTTTTTTATTCCATCAGTTACTCCTGGTCGGAGGCTTCCTTAAATATTTAGTTAATACGTAGGGTTACCTTCAAATAATTAGTAGTGCGTAATTTGTGACTTAGTGTCCATTTATGCCACAATTAAGCTAAGTTGTAACGTATGTAGCCTATAGCTTGTGCAACCGGTCCCAGGAGTGTTTGCGGACGTCCGCGCACAGCGAGCATGCGCAAGGTTGACTGTTGATATAGAAGAGTCCAATAGGTGGCAATACACACAGTTGGGCTGTACTGTCAAGCAGTAGTCGAAGAACATATCCTTCTCCAACGTTTTGTCTAAATGTGGATAATAAAATTAAAGAATGTAAGTCAAGACTAAATGTATGGCTTCAAAGAGACCTATCAATACTTGGTCGAATTTATCTAACTAAAATTGAATGTTTGTCGAGATGTATTTACCCAGCCTACTCCAATGCCATCCCACACAAACTGATCTAATCCATTAACCAATTCAATTCTAACTTCATTTGGAGAAACAGACCTCATTATCTGAAAAGAAAAAGTAGTATGGTTACAAATATAAAGAATGGAGGACTTAGAGTTAATTACTTTGATTGTCTTAATGGATCCTTAAAAATAAATTGGTTGAAGTCCTGGATCAAACACAGCGGCTCATTTTGGTTTTGTATCCCAGAGCATTTATTCAAAAAGGTTGGAGGCCTGGATTTTCTTCTCAGGATGGACTTTAATATTGACAAGTTACCTATATCACTATCAGAGTTCCACAAACAAATACTGTTATATTAGAAAATGTTATATGTACATAACTTTCACACACCTCTGTACTCTGGGATATTAGATATGCATTATGCAGCAACAGATCTTTGTTTTTTGAAGATTGGTTTGGGAAGAATATATGGTACATAATTGACTTAATGGATGCCAGTGGCAATCTTTTAAACTATGAACAATTTTGCAATAAACATAATTTCAAACCCTCACAATCAGACTTCACTAAATAACTTAAAAGCACTTCCCCAATAATTTGTTTTTCTAACAAGAAATATATTAAAATACCAAATGATACAGCCACGACTGGCTCCACTATCAATCCAAGGGATTTTAGTTTTGGATAACAAGTTCAAAAATCATTTTATTAGAAGTTGTTTCACTGAAAAACAATTTGGCATCCTGCATAAATTTGATACAAATTCAATAACTAAACTAAGAACAATGTATTTAACACTTCCTATACCCCCCAAAATGAAAGAAACACATTTCAAACTTATGAACAACATTTACCCCTCTAAAGAATAACTTAGACTTCGATTTGGTATTGATGATAATGCATGCACATTTTGTGAAAATTATGTTTTTTCTCATGCAACCTGATATAATTTGGTGTGAAATACATAATTGGACACAGCAAAAGATCTCTTCATTCCCAACCTCTATCTCCAGAGACGACATGACATTTGGTTCGATATTCCAAAGCAAAGAAAATCTGTTGTAATATTGTGCTTAGCTATTTATCCACAGATAAACTACAAAAACATCCCCCCAATTTTTTTTTTAAAGGAATATAAATTCTATTTGAAATCTCTAAAAGGTCCAAAAGAACAAAAATTGTATGACATCCTAAAACACATCCCGACTACAGAAAATAACTGAACTTAGACTGAATTCTCCCCTGGTACGACATTGCCTTATTTGTTATTGTTATTTATTTATTTAATTGTATTTATTTTATTATTCATGTTAATAAGAGCTGTTTCCCCTGAATGTATTCTATATATCCTTATACTGAAGTTGTGGATTTTATGTTAACATGTTTGTTTGTAAATTCTGCAGAAAATTGCGGTTCACAGCTTCCGTAGTCTTTCTTGCTTACTCTAATGGCGGGTCGTCCGTTTTTCTTCCTCTTTATCCTTCAGAGTGGCTGTTCTGTAAATGACATGACTCTGTGCTGCCCTCTAACGTCTGGTAGTGTATAACAAAGCTTGTATCGAACGCGTTTATTAGTGCTCATCAGGGTGAGGTAGCCTATACTTTCAAAGCTGTTGGCACACAAATGCGCGCGAGATGGAACCGAACGCGCAAATTGAAGTATTTTTTTAATTTTTTTTATATATCAAGATTTACAGACAAACATGGCTGCATAATATCCGTTTCTTCAGAATAGGATACAGAGAAATATAGCCAGAGGGAGCAGCTCTCAATACAAACATAGGAAATATATATATGTAGTCTTAGTAACAAAAATAAGGATGATTTATAAAAGGAAAGAGAAACATTCAAAAAACTAAATTCAAATAAATAAACGGTAGGAAATTATAACATAAGGGGAGAATTCAGTCTTTGTTCAGCTATTTACCTCAGTTGGGAAGTGTTTTAGGGTATCATATATTTTTGTGCTTTAGGACCTTTAAGAGTTTTTAAGGATTTTATATACAATAGAATTCACAAATTTGGGAGATGATTTCACAATTCTACAATTGTGAATGAAAAATGTAGCTACATACAATTGTATTACTACAGAGCTCATCACCCTTGCTTTGCAATATCAATCCAAATGTTATGTCATCTCTGGAGATAGAGGTTGGGAATGAAGACATCTGTTGCTTAACCCATTTATGTATATCACACCAAAATATCTTTATCACATTACATGAGAAAAATACATGGTCCGTAGTTTTGACATCATTTTCACAGAATGTACATGTGTTATCATCTATACCAAAGCGAAGTCTAAGTAATTCTTAAGAGGGGTAAATGTTGTTCATTACTTTGAAGTGTGTTTCTTTCACTTTGGGGTTATAGGGAGTGTTAGATACATTGTTCTACAGTTTAGTAATTTAATCTTTATCACATTTTTGTAGGATGTTATTTTTATTTTGCCTTTCAGGGTAAAGGTACAGTAAAAAAAAAAAAATCTAATTAAGTGATTAGTGATTTTCTATCCAGAAAAATATCCCTTGAATTGATAGTGGCCAATTGTGGTTGTATTGGATGATATGCCAAAATATTTATTGATAGAAAGATAAATTCTTAGAGTAGTGCTCTATGTAATTTAGTAAAGTCTGATTTTAGAGCAAATTGAAGTATACCAGGGGCCGGATTCACGAAAAAGTTCTAAAAAAGTCCTTAGGATAATTCATAAGAAGTTTGTAAGAACATTCCTAAGTGCAATTCTTAAAAAAGTCTTAAGAATATCTCAATAATTTTATTAAGAACATAATTTTTTTCTGAAGAATAAAAAGTCAGGCTTTGACATTGTCTGATCATGGGCTTGCCTTGTCTAATAGCCTAAAACATATTCAATACTTCAATCAACACTGGTAAATCGTAATGATAAAAGGCTGTCTCCGATAGGTATGTGAATTGGGTGTGAAAAAGAAAGTCTCAGCTTTCTAATGTTATAATTATGTTTATATGAACTCCTGGAGAGAGTGCACTATATGCAGCACATTCACTAGCATGATTGGTCACCACCAGGGCTGAACTGGTAATCTGGTGTACCGGCCATTTTCCCGGTGGGCCAACGCACTTTGGGGCCGATCAGGAGCGGACTGGCCATCATGAGAACTGAGCGGGCCGGTGGGTTGTCAGGCCGCAAAACGTGCCGACTGGGCTGCAATAAACTCAAATGAGCCTCCGCGTTATGCAGAACGGACCACAAAACAGCGCTGCGATATGCAGAAAAGGACAGCGAATTTGAATTTGGTGATAGCATTTACATGGTTTACGAGCTGACAATAATAATATAATTAAACACAAAACAATCTGAAACATGTTTTGATCTCAAATCACATTTCTACGTAAACAGCCCACTGCGACTTCAAACTCAACATGAAAAACCCAGTAAATGCATTAAACATCTTAGGTTCTACAATTTAAGACAACTGTGAGGTTATCCTAACTTTAAGATTATATTTACGACAATATAAGAACATTTCTTTAGAGAATTTGAATGCTTCTTAATTTTTATCTTAAGAACACTCTTAAGACAAAAGATAAGAACTTTCTTAAGAAGTTTATTCGGGAATACAAAATATTCGTAACATTTTATTGAGTTACACATTAAAAAGTAAATGGAAGTCAAGAAGAAAATTCTTCTTAAGAAAGTTTTGTGAATCCGGCCCCTGGGCCTTAACACCGGGATGTTAGAATTACGTAGGCTACTTGTGATGTCATGAGGCAATGACATAAATTAATCGCTGAATAGTTCCCATTGTAGCCTACTTATATGTGTGTTCGTGTGGGTATAGAGCTGTTGATGCGTTTCACATTTCACAGCTGTAAAGATTGGCATGTTTTGAGAACTGTAGATAATTATGTTTATTTTAAAGCATATAGTCAGAACCTGAAGAGTTTGTTGTGCAGAGATTATGTATATACTGTAGATACAGGGGAGGTCCAGACAGCAGGATGCTCGTGTATTACAGGACTCAGGCGATGTAAATGTCATGCTGCCATTTTTCAAGTAAAATACAATTATTTGCGAGAGATGAATGTAAGGAAACGATGAGATATTTGTCATTTTTGGTGAACTATCCCTTTAAAATATGTTCCAACAAGCAACATATCATTTCTGATATGCAACTGTGCCTGCATAACCTTCTAACAAATTCAAACTTGTGACAAGCAATTGTGTAAATTGTAATGTGTAATACCATTTGTGCCATTCTTAAAGATCAGTTGACCCTGTATCCACTCAAATGTTTTCGTACACAATAAGACAAACTCAACTCTTTGATAAGCCTTTGTACATTTTTATTTTGTAAATCCTTGCATTCTATTTGACAAGTATAGGCCTAACTGACAAGGACATAGAAGTTTGGATTAACCTTGAATACTTTCCCAGATGACATCTAATAAAATCAGGAAAAATGACTCTAAATCTCCATTGATTTTGGCTAGGTTGCTCTGAAATTCCAATACACAATAAACTAATTTTTGGAATATTTGCATTCCCACCAAAGGACATGGACTTTTACAGATGCAAACCACAGAGGTAGCTCCTCAGTAAGTTCCACTTTCATAAATTGTGCATTGTATCTTTAGCAATTTGTTGTGTGTATTTCGTTTTTGTTAATTGTGTATTGCTTATTAATGAGCCAATCTTCTCAACCATCATTTTTTGTCAAGTTTATAGTGACAGATTTCAAGTTTAAAACCATCAAATGTATTAGAAAACAAAGTCTTTGTGAATTGTGAACATATTCCAGTGTTCTGACCTTTTTTTATTATTATTATTACATTTATCGTACAGGCCTGTATATTATATACAGTTTTGTTTGATCGGTTATTTACGTTAAGTCAGTTACTTATTTTAAGACCATAAAAAGACTTGTACAAGACTAATCAAAAATATACTTCTGTATCATTCAATGCACAGTTTGAAATACAAAAATAAACATTATTAAGCAACTATAGTAACAGCACAAGATATAAGATATATTCAGTACTATTGTCATTTGTAAAGATTCATTCTTTAAGACAGGTCTTAATGTATTTTGGTTTTGGTTTTCCGATCACAGGGGATAAAAGAAACACGAGGCTTCAGAATATCTCTATTGCAAAATACATTTAAGATAAAAAGCATTAAGTATAAAAATGTAGGTCATTGCCATGGTAACAATATTTCAACTTCAAGACATGTCGACACACTTTCAAATTAATTGCACAGTGTTGAAAAAATATTTAGACTAATTTTGTATTTTTTTTTGGACACATAAGGTACAACAGGGCTAAAGGCTCTGTAGGGTAAAATGCTCTATTGATTTTCTTTCTCCCAAAATGCTAAATAGCAACAAAAACTACCACAGCACTTTCATAAACACTTGTTTGTCACTATACACTGGAAAATTCTCCTCATCCATGAGATCTTTGCGTGTAGTGTCTACGGGCTGATTTTGAGGCAATTTGATCTCATTTTTATTATTTTTTTAAAATGTTGCAAATTTATGACAATCTCTGAAATTAACACATTTCTTTTGAGTTTTGACTATATGTGTCAATAACTGTCCAATAAGTGAAAGGATAGTATTTGGAGTTAAAAGCCCCCTGTTGCAGGGGCTAAAGGCCCCTATTAAACACATTGGGGGTGTTAAAGTGGGGGAATAGATTTGTATGAAAAATGTTCAAAGTGGGCTCACATGATTGATCCCATCACAATAGAGTTCAGTTTGTTTATAGAATACTTCAGATGTAATAAAATACCAAATGTGTTTGAAATGAACAGGAAATGTTTGACTTTTTCCTGAAGTTTATTTTGCGTAAGCATCATCCTAATTTGTTACTCAAAAAAAGCTTTTTGCGGTCGTAAAACTATTTGCATTAGTTGACAAATTGTGCCCAATAACTATTGCCTCGGTATCTACACAATATCACTTTAAATCCCATAGGGGCCTGTTACCCCATGTGAGGGGAAAACCCACTTTTTTTTTTTAACTGAATTGTAATCAAAACAATCTTCTGTTATTATTTCTTTTCAGACAAATTATGTTGCTCCATCAATTTTTTTTTACCTTGATACATTTTCTGACCAATTGGACCTTTAGCTCTGTTGTACCCTATGCAATTAACCTGAAAACTATTTTTTTTTTTACATAATACAGAAAAATGTGCTTTGCTTACTCGGTGTTTGGGAGTTTGTCCTAACAGTAAACCAAAAATATATATATTTTTTATTAGAATAATAATAATAATTATATATATATATATATATATATATATATATATATAAAAAGTGCAATTTATGAAATGACACTAAGACATTCAGCCAAACAGCTGCTGCTATAATGCTGCCAGCAATGTTCAGCCAACTACCTACTCAGTGAGAAAAATATCTAAAAACCATGTTATTCTTCAGGGATTGCTCATTTGAATTCTGCAATTTTAAACACCTTGTGCTCCCCAGGAGGAAGCATCCTATAAAAAGCACTGAGATTGAATGAATCATGTGTGTTAAGTCCACAATATACAGTTAAAAACACAGGGAAGGATGCTCAAAACAGTATAACATAACATTCTTTTGTCATGAAACTGAATCAATAAACTGATGCCAAGCATTATTATGATTATTTTCCCATATCAAGCCAATTACCTTTTCATTTGTAACAACAATGCGAATTGTTTCACAAGTACTGTAAAACACGGTGGCACAAATTTCAGATTCTGTGTTCAAATCAAGCTTGTGTTCACTTTAGTCTGCAGAAAACAAGCTATGATCTTGTTGCAGTCAAACTGAAAAAACTAAATACACAATACTTGGTGTACTAAAACACAAAACACACACAAAAAGAACAGCATTGTGTATCATGCTGTGACCAAAATAGTGTGATGATATCGTATTGTATTGCATTGCATTGCAGGATCCTAATTCCCACCACTTTGTGTCCAATCATTGGTGACGATGGCCCTTTTAAGGAATTATTTGGTGTAAGAACAAGGGCTCATCAAACGTGCTTACACTAGGCAAAATGTGCTGAAGAGGATTGCAAATTGGAGGCCTCCCCCCTGTGATCCAGCTCGTTCTGCAGCCGCGTGATGTTGGATAGTGCCTCCAACTCCTGGAACTGCCGGTCTGTTTTGTGGCTGACCAGCGAACGATAGAAATGCACTGCAAAAACAATAAACACCAAGCCAAAGGGCACCATGATGGTGGTGGAGGCGATTGCAGCAGCTTCTCCTGGGCTGATACCTGGAGGTTCTGTAGGTTCATTAGGGCCTGTCTTTTTATTCTTCAGAGGGAGGAACTTCACCCAGCAGAGAAGGACCACCTCTGCAAGGAAGAGGAGTGTACCGATGACGGTGGAGAAGGCCCAGGCCAGCTCGATATGGCAATGCATTCGCTCGTGTGGTGATTCTTTTATGGAGTTAAGATTGTGGACGTTGCTCACAGCCTCCAGGTTGGGCAGGATGCAGGTGCTGATCATCAAGGCAAAGAGGTGGACAGCTACCAGCACTGTTGTGCAGGCGCTGAAGGCAATTAATAAGCCAGGAGGGTACTTGTGATCTTCTTCCAACTGTACCTCTACCATCGCCACCTGAAAACACATTAGACATTACCATAGGAGCATAGGTGCCATTCAAGCTGGACGGTCTCCGCCTATGTGGTCTACATGAATCGATGATGGACCCTTTTCACATTTCTATGTTTAGAACACTTATACAGTGGTTAATGTGAGACCACAGCAAATATTATTGCACTCCCATTTGCTTCAACAGAAACAACCAATACTAAATGTCTACGAGTTTCCAAAAGGGGAAATAATAAAGAGCAGAATAATAAGACAGAAAAATGCCAAATTTACTTTCACTCCTGCAACAGATGTATTAGAAACACCATTGCAGCAGTGTTTACTAGTTTTTATTAGCCAAGTATTTATAATGCAAAGGTAATATAACACAAAAGAATAATGTTATAAATTTACCCTAATAAAATTTTACACATTTTAAATATAGGTGGAGACGCGTCACAGTCTATGGAAAGGGTCCATTGAATATACAATTTAAATACGGCACCAGGGCTTAAAGGAATATAACTGATTCAGTTCAAGTTAAGCTTAATCAACAGCACTTGTGGAATAATGTTGATTACCACAAAGATTCATTTAGACTCTTCCTACCTTTTCTTTAAAAAAAAAAAAGCACAAATCTGGGTGAAAGTGAGGCACTTACAATGGAAGTGAATGGGGGACAAGCCGTATACGTTTAAGTACTCACTGTTTGAAAAGTGTAACCACAAGAGGTAAACAACACGTGTTAACATGATTTTAGTGTGATAAATTCGCTTACTAACCTTTTCTGTGTAAAGTTATTTTAAATTTTACAACTAGGTTGCCATGATGACAGGTATGCATATGAACTGGAGAGTCTGTAGAAGTTTACAATACAAGTGCACTGACACAATATAGCTAACTGAAAAAATGCAGTTAAACTGAAATGTGTAATTATGCTGCATGCTCACACCAGTCCTCAAGTCTGAGAAGAGTTTGTGAAATTTTGTTTCCGCATCCCACTCATATTTGACTAATTTCCTGCATGCGCAACACTGTGTTTACTGCTCTCGGCCTAACCACAAGCAGAGTAATCAACCTCTGAATGAATATTACAGGATCTTACAATAGCTTAAGACTTCCTGAAACACATTTGTCAAAATAACCCTATTAAGACATCATCAAACTCTCTTATCAAAACTATTATCGTTAATATAATTATTTGCCATTAAATGGCTCACAAGGCCATTTAACACACGGTGATAATTCATAGCAATCATATTTCATAGTGATAAATCTATTTTTTTCAACTGCAGACAGTCTCAATAAATTACAGTAAGTTTATATGTAAAATTAACACTGACAATCTTTAAACCATTACTTGATATTATGTCCAGGAATTACTGAACGGTGTTATTCATGTTGTTACAAGTGATGCATTGTGATTCTAGAAGTCACTGCATTTCATTTGGTCTCCGAACACAAAAGAGAAAAATATTCTTTTTTAAAAACCTACTTTGACATTCAGTTTTGGTTTCGTATTACAGGGTAGTTTTTTAGGAGTAATGTAGCTTAATTTGATTAGATGTGTCTTCGCTATTAGGAAAAAGTATACATGTGAACAAAACAACAAAATGCCAAAGTTCCTGAATGTACAGTTGAAGTCAGAAGTTTACATACACCTTGGCCAAATACATTTAAACTCAGTTTTTCGATAGGTCAGGTTATGTCGATATAGGACTCGTTTTACTGTAGATATAGACACTTGTCTACCTGTTTCCTCCAGCATCTTCAAAATGTCCTTTGTTGTTGTTCTGGAATTTATTTGCACTTTTCACACCAAACTACGTTCATCTCTAGGAGACAGAATTAGTCTCCTTCATGAGTGGTTTGATCCTGCATGGTCCCCTGGTGTTTATACTTGTGTACTATTGTTTGTACAGATGAACCTTGGTGGTACCTTCAGGCATTTGGAAATTGCTCCCAAGGCTGAACCAGATTGTGGAGGTCCAAAAATGTTTTTTCCTGAGGTCTTGGCTGATTTCTTTTGATTTTCCCATGATTTCAAGCAAAGAGGCAATGAGTTTGAAGGCAAGCCTTAAAATACATCAACAGGTACACCTCCAGTTCATTACACCTTCTATCAGAAGCAAATTGGCTAATTGTCTAAAGGCTTGACATCATTTGGAATTTTCCAAGCTGCTTAAAAGGCACAGTTAACTTAAGTGTATGTAAACTTCTGACCCACTGGAATTGTGATTTAGTCAATTAAAAGTGAAACAATCTGTCTGTAAACAAATGCTGGAAAACATTACTCATGCCAGACACCAAATAGATGCCCTAAACAACTTGCTAAAACTAGTTTGCAAATATTAAATCTGTGGAGTGGTTAAAAAAATTTGTTTTAGTAACTTCAACCTACACTCACCTAAATGATTATTAGGAACACCATACTAATACTGTGTTTGACCCCCTTTCGCCTTCAGAACTGCCTTAATTCTACGTGGCATTGATTCAACAAGGTGCTGAAAGCATTCTTTAGAAATGTTGGCCCATATTGATAGGATAGCATCTTGCAGTTGATGGAGATTTGTGGGATGCACATCCAGAGCACGAAGCTCCCGTTCCACCACATCCCAAAGATGCTCTATTGGGTTGAGATCTGGTGTCTGTGGGGGCCATTTTAGTACAGTGAACTCATTGTCATGTTCAAGAAACCAATTTGAAATGATTCGAGCTTTGTGACATGGTGCATTATCCTGCTGGAAGTAGCCATCAGAGGATGGGTACATGGTGGCCATAAAGGGATGGACATGGTCAGAAACAATGCTCAGGTAGGCCGTGGCATTTAAATGATGCCCAATTGGCACTAAGGGGCCTAAAGTGTGCCAAGAAAACATCCCCCACACCATTACACCACCACCAGCCTGCACAGTGGTAACAAGGCATGATGGATCCATGTTCTCATTCTGTTTATGCCAAATTCTGACTCTACCATCTGAATGTCTCAACAGAAATCGAGACTCATCAGACCAGGCAACATTTTTCCAGTCTTCAACTGTCCAATTTTGGTGAGCTCTTGCAAATTGTAGCCTCTTTTTCCTATTTGTAGTGGAGATGAGTGGTACCCGGTGGGGTCTTCTGCTGTTGTAGCCCATCCACCTCAAGGATGTGCGTGTTGTGGCTTCACAAATGCTTTGCTGCATACCTCGGTTGTAACGAGTGGTTATTTCAGGCAAAGTTGCTCTTCTATCAGCTTGAATCAGTCGGCCCATTCTCCTCTGACCTCTAGCATCAACAAGGCATTTTCGCCCACAGGACTGCCGCATACTGGATGTTTTTCCCTTTTCACACCATTCTTTGTAAACCCTAGAAATGGTTGTGCGTGAAAATCCCAGTAACTGAGTATTTCAGATTGTGAAATACTCAGACCGGCCCGTCTGGCACCAACAACCATGCCACGCTCAAAATTGCTTAAATCACCTTTCTTTCCCATTCTGACATTCAGTTTGGAGTTCAGGAGATTGTCTTGACCAGGACCACACCCCTAAATGCATTGAAGCAACTGCCATGTGATTGGTTGATTAGATAATTGCATTAATGAGAAATTGAACAGGTGTTCCTAATAATCCTTTAGGTGAGTGTAAGTGTATGTAACTTCTGACTTCAATTGTATGCTACTGTACCATAAACAGTTGAATGAACAAATGAAGAATGCTAAAACACAATTCAACACAATGTGCCTTATTCAATAAGTCTACAATAAAACATTTAAAAAAAAACATAATAATAACAATAAATAAATAAAATTATAATTAGGAATGTCAATCAATAAAAATGTTTTATCTAATTAATTACGTGGCGTCCCGATTAATTAATCGTGATTAATCACATATACAAATATTTCCTGAGAAAGCCCCGCATATAACAATAATTCAATATATAATAATGAAATAATTCTGCATAGTTATTTTTAAATATTTAAAAATTATATATATATAACTAACACCAGACCTACCAACTGTGTAGGGAAAAGTAAAAAAAACGTAAAAGTGTCTACAGGACCATCAAGGAAATGTGGAAGTGGTTCGACCAAATGGACGCTATCTAAATCGGCGAGGAATGGGAGGGAAAATGCCCTGGACTCAGGCACGGTGTTGATCCACGATGGAGGATGGTACGTTTTGTTACATTAACTCTATACTCTGCTTGAAAGCTTCACTTTATTTAGTTGACCAGCTACTGGAAAGCTTGCTTCTAAAACAACCAGACCAATTTAACTGTTACACTTGTGTAAAATCACCATGCAACAACTGCTTTATGCAGCACAATGATCTAGTAGCTAACAGCTAGTGGTCGTGTTATTGTTTTGGTCAGTTTGTGTCGTGTTTAAGACGATGTCACGGCAGTAGAGGTGGCGCAACTATGGCAATCAGCCTATAATCCCACCCATGTTGAGGTGGCACTAAACTGCAGTGGAAATGCAAGCTCAGAAATGTAGAGTGAGTAGAGTTGAGGCGAGTCGAACCATAACGTGCAGTGGAAAATTGCCATAACAGCTTACAGACGGTAAGCAATTAAGGTCACAGTTATGAAAACTTAGGACACTAAAGAGACCTTTCTACTGACTCTGAAAAACATTTAAAAAAAAGATGCCCAGGGTCGCTGCTCTTCTAAGTGAACGTGCCTTAGGCATGTATGTATATATATATATATATATATATATATATATACATATATATATATACATACACACACACACACACACACACACACACACACACACACACACACACACGGCCAAAAGTTTGGAATAATGCACAGATTTTACTGTTTCGGAAGGAAATTAGTACTTTAATTCACCAAAGTGGCATTCAACTGATCACAAAGTAAAGTCAGGACATTACTGATGTAAAAAAACAGCACCATTACTATTTGAAAAGTCATTTTCGATCAAATCTAGACAGACCCCATTTCCAGCAGCCATCACTCCAACACCTTATCCTTGAGTAATCATGCTAAATTAATCATTTGGTACTAGAAAATCCCTTGTCATTATATTAAACACAGTTGTAAGCTATCTTGTTCGTTAAATGAAGCTTAACATTGTGTTTGTTTTTGAGTTGCCAGAGTATGCAGTGAACTGGCATGTCTTAAGGTTAATATTAGTTCAAAAATGGCAAAAAAAGAAACTGCTTTCTTTAGAAACCTGTCAGTCAATCATTGTTTTGAAGGAATAAAGGCTATAAAATGCTTGAAATTGTCATCTAGACTATAAGGTGTGTGAGAAGTGCCCGACAAGACCACCACATCTATGGCAAGTGCTACAGGAAGTGTGGTGTGAAATGTCACCAGAGTATCAAGACAAACTGACAGCAAGAATGCCAAAGATCTGCAAAACTGTCATTGCTGCATGTGGAGGAATTTTTTGATGAGAAATTTTGTAGTAGTTTAAGAAGTTCTGAACATTTGATTCAAATTTTAATAGTAATTTTTCACATTATTAATGTCCTGACTATATTGTACATTGTTGAATGTCACTTTGGTGAATAAAAGTAACAACTTCTTTCCATAAGAGCAAAATCTGTACAGTGTTGGCCAAAAATAAATGGCACCCATGGTAAATATGAGCAAAGAAGGCTGTGAAAAAAAACATCTGCAATGTTTATCCTTTTGATCTTTCATAAAAATAAAAAATAAAAATCTAACCTTTAAATAAAACAAGTGAAAGAGAGGAAATATCTCATTATTAAATAAATATTTTTCTCCAAAACACATTGGCCACAATTATTGGCACCCCTAGAAATTCTTTTGAGTAAAATACATCTGAAGTATATTCCCATTCATATTTTAAATTTTTTAGTGCACTTGGGAGACAAAGAAACATGAAATTGTGTAGCCATGACTTCCTGTTTCACAGTGGTATAAATATGAAGTAACATCACAGTGTGTTCGACTAAAGAATATAGTTCTGAGGTGCGGCAAAAGGTTGTTGAGCTTCACAAAATGGGAAGTGGCTATAAGAATAAAGCCAAAGCATTGAAAATGCCCATTTCCACCATCAGAGCAATCATTTACATGTTCCAATCAACGTGAGATCTTAAGAATCGGCCTGGAAAAGGACATGTGTCTATATTGTCTCCACACAGTGAGGAGGATAGTTCAAGTGGCCAAAGAATCTCCAAGGATCACAGCTGGAGAATTGCAGAAATTAGATGGGTCTTTGGGTCAGAAAATTAAAAATAATCTATATCAGACATCACCTACATCACCACAAGTGGTTTGGGAGGGTTTCAAGAAAAAAGCCTCTGCTCTCATCCAACAACAAATTCAGGTGTCTTCAGTTTGCCAGACACTAGTGGAACTCCAAATGCAACCGGGTTCTGTGGTCAGATAATACAAAAATAGAGCTTTTTGGCAGCAAACACCAGAGATGGGTTTGGCGCACACAGAGATGAAGTGCCACCCAATGGCCACGGTTACATGTGGTGCTGGATCTTTAATGTTGTGGGGCTGTTTTTCTGCCAGAGGTACTGGACATCTTGTTCAGATACATGGCATTACAGACTCCATCAAATACCAACAGATACAAAATAAAAACCTGACTGCCTCAGCCAGAAAGCTTACAATGGGCCCTGATTGGATCTTCCAGCAGGACAATGATTAAAAAAAACCATCAAAATCAACACAAAAATGGTTCACTGATCACAAAATCAAGGTTTTGCAATGGCCATCCCAGTCCCCTGACCTGAACCCCATAGAAAATGTGTGGGGTGAACTGAAGAGGAGAGTCCACCAACATGGACCTCAAAATTCGAAGGATCTGTAGAGATTATGTGTGGAGGAATGGTCTCAGATCACTTGCCAGATGTTCTCCAACCTCATTAGGCATTATAAGAGAAGAATCAGAGCTGTTATCTTGGCAATTGAGGTTGCAAAAATGAAAAAGGTGCCAATAATTATGGCCAATGCATTTTGGAGAAAAATATTTAATAATGAGATCCAACCATTTCAATAGTTTTAATTCAATTAAAGGTTAGATTTTTGTGATTTTATTTTTTAATGAAAGATCAAAAGGATAAACGATGCAGATTTTTCAGCCTTCTTTGCTCATATTTACCAAGGGTGCCACTATTTCTGGCCACAACTCTACATTATTATAAACTTTTGGCCACTAATATATATATATATATATATACACACAATTTTATTCATTGCAATTTTTATTTGAGTAACAAAAAAATAGCATTATATCTCGATCTGACATAGGTTCTGCATACAATGCAGGTGATCACGTGTTGTCAAGGCCTATATAAAACGTGTTAAATGTGGTTCCGCTGGTTTTGAGGTTGCTCTAAACTGCAGTGGACACTTGGCTTTACTTGAAAACTTTGCTGTGAGCAATAGGTTTGCAGAGTGAAGAATGGAGATTGTATGGGCATGATTTATTCAAATTACTAACTGTGGAGAGGCGCTTCTTCATTTAGAATACTCCAGATTGCAACATTAGCATAAAGGTATGAACAAATTTCTGTGTGCACACCTGTGTTCAATCTGTCAGAAAATTTGCATGACTATTTTATCTGCACGTGTAAATATGCGTATCTCAACTTTGTTTGCATGACAAAGCCTCACTATGGTAAAACCTTGAGTTTTCCCTCTCCATACTTCTGACACACCATCCCCATTGAAATCAATGTATTTGCAGTGTTCTCTGATGCAGCGTAAACTATAGGCTGTTTCTCAGTGTGCGTTCTTTTGAGTTCTTACGTTGCGTGGATCATTCACTGCCGAAGTTCAATTTCAATACTCAAGAACACAGTACAGAAAGCAAAAAAAGTACCCAGATATGTTCTTGATCTGGCTGAATAGAGCACAACAGTGCCTTGCCCACTTCAGTGTATGGGTTCCAGAAGTATTTTTCCCATTCATTTTTCCATAGGCTTTTCGTAAAATTCTCCATTAAAGAGTTCTAAGCCAACAAAACCAACCAGCTCCGAGGTGAATCACTAGGTACAAGGTACAAGGTTGTGTACTTAACCTGTTTCAATAAACTACATTCCCATGAAGCATTGCAAATGATGTAATTTAATAAAAAATTAAGGAAATACATAAAACGATTGATTTTAGATTGTTGATTATAAGTATAGAAACAATAGATTTTATGTTTATTGCAAAATATTCTGATACGTACAAATAGATACTGTAAGCAGTTTAAGGGTGAAGGGAGATCGACTCGATTACGTCACTCACAGTGCGTCTTTGGAGTGGGTGGTCGATCCGAGGCAAATTTCACGGGCTTTGTTGGCCGATATTCTCTGATTGGTGAACCGTTCTCTGCTGTACCATGGGAAATGTAGATGTTTACAATGAATCCCTTTATCAAACACGATTTTTATGAATTAAGTTGAAATAATGCAGACAGAGGGCTTCAACAGAAGGATATACCATAGATGAGCAATCTCGTGGATAAAGGTAAGTCTGTCCTGAAATCTTTATAAGTTATCATTGAAAATTAATTTGTTTATGGTAAAATGTAATGTGATCTAAACCAGACTGTTGCACACTTTATCAAGGATGCATAGGATGGTGACTTGTGGTCAAGAACCCGGTACTAAGGTGGCAGACAAAGGACTTTTATCTTTGCGTTTTCCCTGAAGATTTTCCCACTGTAAGCTCATGAAAGTCTGGTGGCTTGTGAGAGTCGTTAAACACCATCAACATTTGCTGTTTGGTTGGGCATAATTTTAATAAAGTAATGAACACATGGAGGAAACAAGTGTTAACATACATTATTCTTTTAACATGTCACTAGTCCTGCAAAACCTCACTTTTGCGATGATAATAATGCGGTCACTGATAAGTGATAATGCCAGTAGGTCTCTCAATGGCTAAAGATGAGCAGGGGCGGTCAACTGCGCAACAGGAAGATTACAAAGCTCACAATATGTTCTACATCCTGCTGTCCTTCCGAGTATGTTCTTCCAAAATAGCTTGTCAAGACTGGTCTTCATATGAAGGCAAGTCCATTCTCTATGTTCTTAGTGGTATTGTGAAACACCTCTAGTGTATAGAGCCCTGAGGCTGTCCATCCCTATACATGCCTAACATCTCTGTTTGTGCTCCACAGAAGAAATAAAGTCACACAGTTTAGGAACAACATGAATTTGAGTAAATATTGTCAAGATTTTTTTTTTTCTTTTTGGTAAACTGTCCCTTTAACACTGTCCAAGGAAACATGTTTCCTGTTGGCATGATGGCTTAAATATGCATGAAATGTTCTGGTAATGGGAAATCCATCAAAGCAATGATAGATTCACCATGGTAACCACAATTACCGGAACATTTGCCTAGTTACTACAAGTATTACTACTGTAAATAATACTAGCTTGACGATTATGGAGGACCCTCCTTAAAACGGTGTAAAACTTTTCTGCCATTATATGCGTTTATTTAATGATAGTTGAGGTTAATTCCATGTTCCCTATGAATGTAACAGGTTTACTGCAATAATAACAACTGTAGTAACTTTTAGTATTTTAGTGGAGGCAGAACAATTGAATTATGCCTGCAGAGGCAGAACAATGTTATGTTTGCAATGTCACCCTTATTCTTTTAGAGTGGGTCTATTGTTAAATGCAACGCTAATGTGAAATCGTCAAATCTCTTAATGAAAGTCCAGATCCCACTGATTACACTATATCCATACCAGGTGTCGTTTGCGCATCAAAGCGATTGACATGTCATGCGTCATGTCACAAGTGCGGCTATAACTCCAAATACTTATCGTATTTCTTCCAAGCAATGGCGGTTTCTCCTTCAAAGAAAAAATTACAAATGATCACTTTATGGACTCACCATAGCGAAGCCGGAGAGCAGAGCAGAAGTACGGCTGGTCGCTTTGAGTTTGGCTCGACTTAAGTAAAGTTTTCTCCATGAAAGAGCTTGAAGCGAGTGCTCGTTCAAACTCATTGCGCTTGTTTCGATGTTAGATCAGAAGTTGTGAAAATTGCCCGAATGTTTAAACTAAAATCGTCTTTATTGCCTCTTGATTACCCGGAGCACTTCAACCCGATATGACATACTCGGATTGTAAGACTACTAACTTACAGTGACTCGGTTCATCTGCAATTCAGTGTGTTCCTTGAGAAACTACAAGTCAAGCTACCCAGAATGCGCTGCTGCAATTGATTGCTTATGTAGTGCTTTATGGGGTTTGTAGTCCAAAACATTTTTCCTGTGGAAGCTTTTCTTTGCTATTTTTATCGTTGCCGTCTAAATATAGTGTATATTCAACTGACAAAGTTAATTACATGCTTAATTATCCACCTAAAATGGTAGTTTATGTGCTCAGTAACTAATTTCCCCCTCAAATAATGATTGCCTTGCTATTTTGTTTGTCTAATAGGTGAGTTTAAACTCTTATCTGGAATCAATATGATCGGGATGAATGACTAAGGTAATCTCTCTACATCAACTCTGTGATGTATGTAAAATATATTTTGTTTGTTTGTCAACAACTGCTTAGCACAAAGTCCAGCTAGGTCAATCGCTCACATTTTTAATTGTAAGAATTTTCATGTAAGGTATGTATTTGCATATATAGAGAGAGAGAGAGAGAGAGAGAGAGAGAGGCAGCCAAAAGTTTTAATAATGTACAGATTTTGCTCTTATGGAAATAAATTGGTACTTTAATTTACCAAGTGGCATTCAGCTGATCACAATGTATAGTCAGGACATTAATAACATGAACAATTACTATTACAATTTGAAAAACATGTTCAGAACTTCTTAAACTACTTCAAAGAGTTCTCATCAAAAAATCCTCCATGTGCAGCAATGACAGCTTTGCATATCTTTGTCATTCTAGCTGTCAGTTTGTCCAGATACTCGGGTGACATTTCACACCACACTTCCTGTAGCACTTGCCATAGATGTGGCTGTCTTGTCCTGCACTTCTCACACACCTTAAAGTCTAGCTGATACCACAAAAGCTCAATGGAGTTAAGCTCTAAAACACACTTTTCCAATTATCTGTTGTCCAATGTCTCTCTAATATTTTCTTTTTGTTTTTCTGTTTCAAAAGTGGCTTTTTCTTTGCAATTTGTCCCATAAGGCCTGCACTCCTGAGTCTTCTCTTTACTGTTTTACATGAAACTGGTGTTGAGCAGGTTGAATTCAATGAAGCTGTCAGCTGAGGACATGTGAGGCGTCTATTTCTCAAACTAGAGACTCTGATGAACTTATCCTCTTGTTTAGTTGTACATCTGGCCTTCCACATCTCATTCTGTCCTTGTTAGAGCCAGTTGTCCTTTTGTCTTTGAAGACTGTAGTGTACACCTTTGTATGAAATCTTTACTTTTTTGGCATTGTATAGCCTTCATTCCTCAAAACAATGACTGACAAGTTTTTAGAGAAAGCAGTTTCTTTTTAGCTATTTTTGACCTAATATTGACCTTAAGACATGCCAGTTCATTGCATACTCTGGCAACTCAAAAACTAACACAAAGACAATGTTAATCTTCATTTAACAAATAGCTTTCAGCTGTGTTTGATATAATGGCAAGTTATTTTCTAGTACCAAATTATCAATTTAGCATGATTACTCAAGGATAAGGTGTTGGAGTGATGGCTGCTGGAAATGGGGTCTGTCTAGATTTGATCAAAAATGACTTTTTTCAAATAGTGATTGTGCTGAACATCAGTAATGTCCTGACTATACTTTACGATCAGTTGAATGCCACTTTGGTGAATTAAAGTACCAATTTTCTTTCGAAACAGCAAAATCTTCACATTATTCCAAACTTTTGGCTGCCAGTGTGTTTTATATATATATATATTACACACACACACACACACACCATATTTTGCTTGGCAACCATAAATATATGTGTTGTTAGTAAGACCATAATAACCACAGGTCAAACCATGGATTGGTTGCATTTATAATAACTTGATGTAAGTATGGCTTCTTTATAACCAAACTAGGGTAACTATGTAATATATCAAATATGGCCATCTAAACGTATTCAGTGTATATATATATATATATATAAGATTCTTATCGTGCATCTACACAGGGGCGTAGATTCCAGGGGGGAGGTAACCCCATTGTTTATACCATAATCAATGGAAACATGTAAATGCTTCACGCTGCAGTGTAGTTAAAGTTAGCATTATTATTTTTGGGCTTATTTTCAAAAGACAGTGTTACTATCATGATATCACCCTCTCCTTGAAAGACAGACACCATACTGCATTGCAGATATGCCCATATAATTAGTCTTTGAAGTGCAATAGATGAAATGGAGCATAAATACTTTGCTCAGTTCCTGTAATGCTGTGTGGCATCTTTATTTTCTTCTTTTGCATTTTTTGAATAGATGTAAGTGGTTGGGAGTTTACAGAGGTTGTTCATGAAGACTTCCTTTTAATCTGACTAGTTTAGGTATAAAGGCTGATAGCCCTTGTGACGTTTTTGACCATTGTCATTCAAATCAGCAGTTTTTGAAACACCCCTCCTTGTGTGACAAACACTGTTTGTATGAAACCTACATGCACTGATGATTGCAGCAATGAAACACAGAAGACAGAATCAATCAACCCCAAGTGAACCAATAACTTCCTGTTTGCAAGAGGAAGATCAAATCAGACCCTCTGAATCACTCCCAGAGCAAGAGTTCTTTTGTGTGCGACAGTCCCACCCCTCCCCCTTCTCAATCTCCCATCCAGACCCACTGCACAATGTGTGCTCTTTGTAGGCAAGCTTGTAACTAGCTGCCAGGTGGTCTCTGATTGGCTAAGATGAGGCCCCCCTCTCCCCTATCTACTTTTTCTGGTGCCTATGCATGAGGTAGCAGGCTGCTGTGTGCCTGTGCAGCTGCTCCTTCCAGACAGGAAAAGAGAGGGAGCGAAATAGGAGCGAGACATTGGGGAAGGTTAGAGGAAGAGGAATAGAGAAAGGAAATCGAGTGAGCGACTGAGGGTGACTGTTGTTGTGGGGGAGCCGTATCCATGTCTATTTTCTGTTTGTCTGGCTGGCTGTGAGATCTGGCAGCCATGGTCATGTCACTGAGCGCCGACGATGAGGATTACGACTCGGATACAGCCGAACAGGTCAGCGATCTCACTCCCTCTCCACACATACACGCTCACACAAACAATTAGCTCCCCTCTCAGGTTCCCTTTCCTGTATGGCCATGCCTCTCAAAAAGGCTGCGTCTGCATGTGTGTTCACCACTTCTGCCTCTGCTTTCTTCATTTTCTTCCCTTTCAAGGAGTGTTCTGGGGTTTGCTTTGTGGCAGTAGCTTTTCAGTGGCTAAGAATGGTGAGATTTCCATGCAACTGGAAATGCATTTGGGTTTCAATGCGACAGGAGAGAAAACACTGATACAAAAGGAGAAGAGTGGTATTTCCAATCCTGAGCCTCTGTCTTAGTGTTGGTCTCCACTGAGCTTAAGCTCTTGGTTGTGATTGTTGAATCTTTGAGTCATGTATGCCTGCTTCTGAAAGGCTTGTTAGTTTAAGATGTATACACCACTCTTTATGTTTCCTGAACTCGTTGTTTGGCTTTCAGCTCTCGATTAATAGCTGGGGGGGTGATATCAGTTTATTCTTACATGTGTTCTGGTAGAAATACTGCATTAAAGGAAGACATGATTGAAGTTTCCTTAAAGCAGCAGCATGACTCGCCATGTGTTGCCCTGAAGTTCTCTCCTTATAATGCACTGCTACTCAAACCGTTTAATAGGAATTGGAACATCGTGTTTGTCTTGTTGCTTCTATGTGTGGAAATCTAGTCTATTCTTTACATAGACATTCTTTACATATTTTTACATTTCTTACGCATCCATTGAGGTCGAAAATGGAAGCGTAAGACTGGTAGGTTTTATTATTGTTTTAGGAAGCATTACAAGATGCACAGTTTTTCCTGAGAATCTGCCAACAAGATATTGGAATTATTAAGAACACTAGGAAAGATGAGCATGTGCAAGGTATAATGTATATTGGGGAACTCTGCTTGGTAACCACATACACAATGTGAAATCCATGCAGTCATTTAAAGACATGGCATACACATTCTAAAACATCTTAATCCATGCAGTGATGTATAGATGGGTCTTGTATCTCTAAGGCAGCTTCTTTGGCTATTAATGGGGGAGGGTAGGGGCAAAGTATGGGGGGGAACAATAGGAGGACCCTGCTGCTCTCAGGCCCCCCCGTCTGAGGTTAGCTTGGGTAGTGTGCAAGTCAAAAAGGTATGTTTACTTTGGGCATGTGTTTTCTCTGCTGATAACAAAAACAGCCTAAGATGGTTTGCTAGTCTTAACTGGTTTAAACTGGTTGAACTGGTATTCCAGCCTGGCCAGGATAGTCTTCAACTTGTCTAGCTGGTCTTCCAGCGTGGTCAAGCTCGTGTTTAGATTGTATAGCTATTTGGCCAGCATACAAATGCCCTAAATCCTGAAAGCTGGTTTAAGCAGTTTTTTTTATCAGCAGGGTTTGGTCAATTTCAATAAATTGGATTGATTTGCACAAACTGTTCAGTGCTTTGGCCACAACATTACACTCAATTGAATCAATCTTAAGGAGTCTACATATACTACTACATATTAATTTGCCACACTAGAGCACGTAAAGTTGATAATGGTATCTGTGACTTGTTTCTGGTTCATCACTATTGTGCACTCCATTTTGCAGAGGTGGTAGTTTTCACTCTTCTGCAAGATTACTAGTTGCAGTGAGGCCTTATGACTCAAGCACACATTTGGTTCTTTGAATTTCACTCCTTCTGACTCCCAGCTCTGAATCTTGTGACATAAGGCTGGCATAAGAAAGAGCCAGGAATTGGACATAAATTCCCTTGTATACACATGAGTAAACAATTTTAATCCCATATACATCAGGACAAATTATTATTATGCTCCCATTCTTGTACTCAAGACGTCTGTATGGTCATGGCTACACCAAAATCAAGTGTTTTAGGAGAATGGGGTTTGCATGCCTTTGCAGATTATGTAGGTAGATGTGTGCTGGGATGTGGAAAAGGGCTCAAGATGTAATTGTGGAAGAGGTCTCGTTAGTCCAGGCAGGGGTAACAGCGGGGGGGTAAAGGGAAAGGTGATTCTCTCAGGATATTTACTTTCACATTAAAAGTTAAATTTCAGTTGGATTAAAGTAATTTGTCTTTTTAAAATGGCATGTAAATGCTTTAGTCTGACTTAAATCGTGCCAGTTCGGATTTTGCGGTGTCAAACCGTGCATCGTCTGGACATGCACACGTAGTTAACTGTACTAAAAGAGTATCACAAAGCAGTCATAGTTTGGAATAATGTACAGATTTAGCTGTTTCAGAAGGAAATTGGTGCTTTAATTCACCAAAGTGGCATTAAACTGATTACAAAGTATAGTCAGGACATTACTGATCACAGCACCATCACTATTTGAAAAAAGTCATATTTTATCAAATCTAGACAGACCCCATTTCCAGCAGCCATCACTCCAACACCTTATCCTTGAGTAATCATGCTAAATTGATCATTTGGTACTAGAAAATCACTTGCCATTATATCAAGCACAGTTGAAAGCTATTTGATTTGTTAAATGAAGATTAACATTGTCTTTGTGTTAGTTTTTGAGTTGCCACATTATGAAATAGACTGGTATGTCAAGAATTTCAAAAATAAACTGCTTTCTCTAGAAACTCGTCAGTCAATTATTCTTTTGATGAATGAAGGCTATACAATGCTTGAAATTGCAAAAAAATCTGAAGATTTCATACAAAGGTGTACACTACAGTCTTCAAAGACAAAAAGGACAACTGGCTCTAACAAGGACAGAAAGAGATGTGGAAGGCCAGATGTACAACTAAACAAAAGGATAAGTACATCAGAGTCTCTAGTTTGAGAAATAGACACCTCACATGTCCTCAACTGACAGCTTCATTGAATTCTACTCACTCAACACCAGTTTCATGTACAACAGTAAAGAGAAGTCTCAGGGGTGCAGGCCTTATGGGAAGAATTGTAAAGAAAAAGACACTTTTGTAACAGAAAACAAAAAGAAAAGGTTAGAGTTGGCAAAGAAACACAGACATTAGACAACAGATAATTGGAAAAGTGTGTTTTGGATCTTAACCCCACTGAGCTTTTGTGGGATCACCTAGACTGTAAGGTGTGTGAGAAGTGCCCGACAAGACAGCGAGATCTAAGGGAAGTGCTACAGGAAGCGTGGGATCAAATGTCAAACTGACAGCTAGAATGCCAAAGATCAGCAAAACTGTCATTTCTGCACATGGAGGATTTTTTGATGAGAACATTTTGAAGTAGTTTAAGAAGTTCTGAAAAAATTTTTCAAATTGTAATAGTAATTCTTCATGTTATTAATGTCCTGACTATACATTGTGATCAATTGAACGCCACTTTGGTGAATAAAAGTAATAATTTGTTTCCATAAGAGCAAAATCTGTACATTATTAAAAAATTTGCTTTCAAAGGCTGCGTGCTTGACCATACATGAGACCGAACAGCATCCTGAAATACGAATTATACCCCAGCCTTTCCTCAACTGATATCTTTCATTCAAAGTTTCGA